>NC_092209.1:26746384-26758111 GCF_043381705.1 Parasteatoda tepidariorum | reverse complement strand
ACAATTTTGATCCTCTGCGGAGGGGATGGCACCCCCGCTTCGGTAGCCCGACGACCTGCACGCGAAGTCGAGCACTTTACGGTAGCACAGTTTAACGAGGACCAATACCGCACACCCTCGGTCCCTACGCAGACTAATCCAAGTGGTCACCCACCCGCACACTGATCGCAGCCAGTGATGCTTGACTTCGGTGATCTGATGGAAATCGTGTCTTAACGATCAGTCCACTGCGGGACCATTTATCATGTATATTTGGGAATTGAATCTGTATTATTTGACAAGTAAATAAGACAAAACAATAATATTCATAAATTTAAAAAAAATTAGAATGCATTTGCTACCATTCTTTATTTTTACTAGATTTTATACAAAATTTCTCTTTTTAAAACTAGTTTATTTTCATAGTGCTCTGATCGGACTGCCCATAAGAAACAGTGTGGAGGCTTTCAGTTATAAGAGGCGTTGGTTAGAGGGGGTTAAGGCTAAACAATTTTGTGACCATCGGCATTATTTAGGCAATATGGTGCGCACAGCCCGCCTTTACTTATACCCATCGATTTGAACCTGGGGGAGAAGTTTTACCACTGTTGGTGCCGCATCATTCCTTCATTGTTGATGCCACTACTGTTGATCGAACCGCAGTTTTTTAATAGTTCAGTGCCTTAAGTACTCAACCACAGCGGCTCAAAAATATATAAAGTATTATAAGTTTTACTATACTTCAAACTTTTCATCTTAATTAATTAAAAAACATGACATTTTAACGAAAAGCACCTTCATAAGCGTCTTTTAATTTATTTAATTTATTAATATTATTAAGCGTCTTTTAATTTAATTTATTAATAGGATCCGCTTATGCGCATCAGGGGTACAAATTCTCCTGTAAATGGATAATGTCAATAACTTTTGACAATGAACATTTTTAATCTATTTTTGCTTTTAAATTAAAATTTTTTTTTCAATCTTGATTTCTTCCCATAATTCTTTTTTTCAGTTGAACTATGAGATTATTTGATGCCCATGCAGGATATGTGTGCCTTCTTTTCTTTTTTCTATTTCGAACTGTTAAACTACATTTTTATACAGCTGTGTCTGATTTAGAAGAATTGATAGTAACTGAAGAAAATGTTCTAAATTCATTAGATTTGTATCTTGAAACTGAAGAAGAAAGATTACAGCAATTAAAAAGGTAAAATTTACATTCGATTTTTTTTATTTCTCAAAAAAAAAAAAAATTTACGATAATTTGGAGGTTGATTTCTTAAAAATTTTAAACATCACCTTTGGTGATTATTAATTGAAAGCCTTATTGTTAAGCAATTAAATGCCATTTCAAAAACAGGTAAAGCAAATAGAAAAAAAATTTGATAAACATCATTTTAAAATAATTGAGTATATGCCTGAGCACAATTGATAGCTTCTTTTGTTAGATATCATCTTTCATTAATTTTCAAAAAGGGTTTTCTTTATTTACGAAATATTAAAATAATAATTCATTTATAATTTTAATAATAATAAAATGAACTTAAAAGTTATACAATGGTTACAAAATCAACTTTTTCAAGAACTTCAAATATCACCTCTTGCTATTGCAAAATTGTTTGTAAGAAAAATAGTAAGTAATAAAGAATAAAATAAGTAAAGCAATTAATATCTAAATCATAAATTATAAAATAAATGTAAAAGATAAACGTTTAAAAATTAAAAGTATGTTTAATAATATCTTTTCATAATTATCGCCTTTTATTGATCCTGAAGAGCGTTTTTAATTTTCGTACATTCCCTATATGTTTCTTCATGGGAGCATATTTATATTTTCATGTGTAATTGTTACTTTTAAATATTCATAAAAAAACCCACAAAACAGAACAGAATAATAATTGAAACAATAGTTTACAACAGCTAATAGTTAGGCAGTTATGCTGTTAAGTGTAGATAAAATAGCATAATTTTCAGATATTTTTTCAACATTGATTATTAATTAATTAAATTAAATCATTCTTCAGATGGGTCATGGAGGTTAAGACTCCTCAATTTCATGATCAACGGCATAATTATGGCAATGTGGTCAGCACTGCGCTCAAGCCACCTTTACTTCCCAGACAAGCTCATACGTATCGATCCAAAGCTGGGTAAACTTCAAGCCACCTGTAATGATTGAACCTTAGTTCTTCACAGTAACAGTTCAATGCAGAACATTTTTCAAAAAACTTATTTTTTACACTTTTTGTTTCAATTAATCAATTTAGATCAAAATAACTGAAGAAATATTATATTTAGAGTTTTAATAATTTATGATTATGAAATCAACATGAACCACCAGCGTCTTTTTCTGAATTAAAGGTAAAATCTTCAAAACACGACTCATTTTCAAATTTTTTTTTTCACATTTGCACTTATTTACAGTTATTTAGATCTAAGAGAAACAGTTATTCATCATTGAAATTTCTTAAATTTACGAAATCAAATATCGATAAATTTTTGAATATGAATGAAACTATTTTTTTTTCGAACTACTTTTTTTTTGGATTTTATATTTTAGTACAAATATAATTCCGATAATCAAACAGATTTTTTAATAAGTATTTAAGTGCTTTTTATAATTGAAAAAATACTAAAAAATGTTTTTATTTGTAATTAGAGCGTCAGAAGAGATACCACTGTCCCATCTGCGTCAAAATATTAATTACTGAGCCGTTGTGGGTCTTATTGATTAATTTCCATTTCTCAAAGTCTTTCTCACGTTGGCAACTATGAATTTCGAATCAAAAAATTAAAAACAAACAGGAATTAATTCCGAAAAGTAATCGCTTTGGAACCTTACGAATCATGTATTGAGTCGCGATGGCTCAGGGGATAGAGCGTTCGTCTTCCAATGAGGTGAACCGGATTCGAATCCCAAACATGGTTGGCCGATACGAATTCCGCATCCAGCTTGCACCGACCACAACGCTGACGTGAAATATCCTCAGTTGTTGACGAAGCATGGGTTAGAGTCCCCTTTCCGTCAGACTAATCGTGGGAGGTTCTCGTGGTCTTCCTCTCCATGTACCACAAATGCAACGATTAAAAGATAATAAGGGTTAGTTCTATCAGAAAATCCTCTACGAAGGCCTATTTCTCCTCTGCGAAGGTCAATTGTCTTCTGGATTGTGTTCAAAATTACAAAGCTACTGAGTTGAACATAAGTAGTCGTAAACCCAAAAATTGGGTTGGCTGTTCAACGACGGTTATAAAATAAAATATAAAAAGACTCGTATATTGTAAACAAATGCTTTTTTCGGTTTAAAAAAATATAAATGTGTCGGCTAAAAAATTATTTAAGTATTGTTTTTATTGAAGGAAAAGAGAACAGTTTGGACGAGTACATGAATTGGCCAAAAGAAATGTAGAACAGTTCTTATGGAATCCTGTGAATGCATACCTATTAATAAAAAGGCTAACGACCGATTTGTATGAAACATACCAGTTAGTTGAGTCATCCTATACCAAAGGTAAGTATTATATACAGAATGTTTGCCATTATGAAAATATTTAATCCATGTTTTTTGTAACTGTTAATAAATCACCGTTATTTTCTACCTCTTATAATACTGAGTGAATGATAATTATCTTAATAAATTTGAAACTTAATATTTAAATGATATAACGTAACTCGGGTAGATTTTTTTGTATACCCCGGAGCAACAGAGAAGTTTTAGTGTAATCAAAAAAACTTATAAACAATACACATAAAATGTAAAGGCAAATGGCAAAACTCTTTCTAAAAAATAAACTTGAAAAAAGCGTATATCCGTAAATATCATAATTATTTTTGAATAAATTTAAATTCTCTACGACGTCAATCCATATGATTTGTCAGCTTATTCCCAACATCTTAATTTTGCATTTACACTGGGGAACAATTTTTTTAATGTATTTATGCAAGAACTTGATGTTACCTAATTTAGGTGTAGCGATTTTAAATCTGAAATTAGTTTCGTTCCGACAGTTACAAATAATTTTCAAAATGGTATTTATTACCTTAGTTATTTTTTGCCTGCATGTACAAGTTTATGAAAAACATATAGATCTATATACATACATATACACTTACATTCTAAGTTAAAAATAACTCCTAAGACAAAAACGTATCACATCATAAACAGAAATGTATTGTGGACTTCTTCCTACCACTCCCGACGCAGCATAGAAGTGGGAACATTTATGATATACTTCACTCGAGTGAATTTTAAACAATGCTGGTTATGTATATATTATAAAAATTCTATATAAACACAAAGAAGAAGAAGAAAATTAAAATAAAATAAAATAGAAAAACTTTTAATTGGAAAATGTGAAGGTCTTCATGAGGACACATCCCTTATGATAAATGAGATATTTCTGGATGAAGAATAACTATAATTGGGGTCTTTACACACACACCCACATATACATGTATATAGAGTTCTCCAGTGTTGTCAATAGTAAAATACCAATTACTTTAACTCAGTTTTATTTTCAAATAAGCGAATTTAATTTAGGCATAAGTCTTTTTTAGATATCTAAATTTTATAGGCTATAGTTTAGCGTCAAATTTTCGGAATTAATTTGATCAATTGTAAGGCTCATTTAATTGACAAACAAGCTTGGATATTTAAATCAGTTTGAATATTTTATTTCCTCGAACTTCTTCTAACAGTTTTACATTAATCTGTTACGATGCTACCGCGTTTATCGAATTCTTAATGAGAGAAATATCTTTCGTATTTTCTTAATCTAAATTTTTAAGCGTGTTTCGTCTGGTGTAGTGAGTAAGAATTTTAAGGGACTTAAAATGGATTTTATAAACAGGCCTAAAACTGATTTTGTATCGAAAACGTGGGAGGATGTTAGCAATTTTCTAGAAAACGGAGCAAAAAAGTTATATAGTATTAAGTTTACAATACGAAGTAGAAGAATTGGGGTGTTTATGTCTAAGCAAAAGCTGTATCAAGATTAGGAAGATTTTTCACAAATTATGCTTTCAGAGGGCACCGATCACGGTGCTGATATAAAATGTAATCAGTGGTAGACGGATCATGGGAAAAAATTCCTTGCCATCAAGCAAATCATGATAGGATTTCATGGTTTTCTTTTCCATGTAATACAAGTGTGGGTTAATTTCAACAAAAAGTCCCCCGAGAAGGTTAGCCTGTTCCAGGGGCCTCCTAGTCTTCTTGATTGGGGTCAAGATTACAAGACTACGAAGTTGAAAGTCGATAACCGTAAACTCTGAATTGGATTGGCTGTTCAAAGCCAGAAATAAAATAATTAGGTTGATTTTTCTCCATCTAATACCAGAGCGGTGCATTCTTGTTTTTAAAATGTCAGTAAGAAGAATGTTATTCCCATTATGATTCAACATTAATGTTAATTTTAAAAAAAAATGCTTTTTATTAATGATTGATGGACATTTGTGATCTCCCCCACTGCATTGCATTAATTTATAAATATACCAGAAAACAGATTATTTTTTAGTGATTTTAATGATTTTCATTTGAAGGAGGGATTTTCCGCTAATGATCGATTACATTCCAATTGGTGACCCCTCCTAATAGGGTGTATATAATGGTACATTCTACTTTCAAGCACCAACTTACCTAACTCACATTCTTGTCCCCATAAAAAAAAGTTCCACTTTAAAAACGTTCCTGTATTCTCAAATGTACAGCTTTTAATTTACGAAAAAAGGGTGATTAATGAAGCCCTATAAAAAGTTATTCAGCATATAAAAAAAGTTATAATCACCTTCTTGCAAATTATTTCATTACCATCGATTGAACAGCAGCTGATTCACAACTTATTTTCCGGTATATTAATGTTCGACTTCATAGTCTCGGATTGTATACCACCCAAAATACAACAAAGAAACCTCTTCATCAAACAATCTGGCAAATTAACCTATGTGGAAGTATTTGTTGAGTGAAACTACGCCGCATTTGTGTGACAAAAGAGAGAAAACCTTCCTTAGTTAACACAACAGCATGGAAACTTCGATCCTCTTTACATTTATTTCAGGGAATTTTTTTCCTTCAATACTTAGGAATGTGCTGTTTGGAATTAGTATACTAATTTACCTGTTGCAGAGATGCCAACTTGCTCCGGACAGCAAATATATATTTTAAAGTGGCAGTTTATCAATTGTGATTCTTGGTTTAATAAATTCGATTTAGTAGATTTTTATCCACCACTATTTCCAAATAATTCGTAGGCTTATATAATTCACCACTTTAATGACATGTGTCATGCTATACCATTTAAAAAACAAGCAACAATAGTCAAATATTTGCAAAATTTACTTTGTAGTTATTTACCGTTTATTTAATTATTTTGGCGTGTCCGGAGCAGTTGGCATCTCTGCTGTTGTAACCCGGATTCGAAATCGGGACACTTCACTGAGAATCCATCTATCCTCTTAGTCATCCCGGCTATAATAACTTTTTTAATATTAAAATGTCCACTAATGGGGGGGGGGCATGTTCCCCTCGTTGAGAAACATGCCCCTCAATGGGTGATATAGCTCCTTAATAGAGATTTAACTTGCGTTTATGGAATGGCATTAAATATAAGGAGATAAATAAACATTATTTTCTTAAGAAAAAAATTATTTTAAATTTTCAGATCTATTTAGAAAAGAAGCGAGTCAGGTAATGATTTATCCTGAAGAGAGCGATTTAATCGGAGCAGCTGACGCCTTAATAAGACTGCAGGAGTTTTATTCTCTGAATACTCTAGATATGGCTAGAGGTCAGATTGCAGGAGCCACACTGTCTGCTGAACTCACGGGTAATTAGCTGTGTCATTTTATTTTTCTTCTAAATTCATAATTTTTTCTCAAATTGTAAACTACTTAAGCCTTTTTTTACAGCTGTCCTCTCCGCTGGCGTGACGCCATTGAACAGAGCACCGCTCAGCGAAGTATGCTCATTAAATGTCAGTACGCTGATGTTCGGATTTTCTTGTTTAAGTGTTGTATTTGAAGATTATGCAAGTATAAAAAATAAAAATGCAATCGACTTACATATTAAGCGCATTCAAAACATAGTTTTAGCAGTATTAATCCAATTTCGGTCAATGGAATATTGGCCAAGGGCAATTTGAAGCAGATTGGGCCAGTTATCAAACAGTATCACGCAGACGCTAACTTAATACAGAGCTCGTACATGCAGGTTATTGCGTAATGGTCGGTTAAATACGGTGCTCGTGCACGTTAGGCATCGCACGGATGTTGGCTAAATGCAACGCTCGTAACATATATATATGAAAACTGTGAAGAAATTTCCCATTGTAGGAATTTTTGTAATATTTTTCAGGCTGATTCTTGTTTAGTTTTCTACTTAAGTTTATATCTCTTCGATTTTTCTTTACTTTTTCACACAGTTTATATTTTGATTAAGTCATTACACGTCAATAGACAGGTCCAGTTAGTCAGATTATATTTGATTATCTTTTTTTTTTTTTTAACTGAACGGTATGAAACAACTGGGCTGGGCACCTGAGACCGCTTGCGGCTCTTTTTCCATTCATCTTCAACTTGATCTTTGTGGCACTTTTTTTTTGTTGATTATCGCTTTTCAGACAGGTTATATTTGATTATCGTTTTAAAGTGGTATCTAAATTTTGAAAAATATGCATACTTTGAAGAATTCACACCTGCTAAAAATATGTTTTTATTTCGTTTTTCGCAGTGTGAAATCTTCAATACTGATTTTATAAAACAAAAATTGGAATATAATAGCCCTGTAATCCTCATCAGTTTTGAGTATGCTCCCACAGAACTTCCAACTTTTTACGCTTTCGTGAAAAAAAGTTTTAGCTAAGTTTGTGCTTTAATATATTATTCTTCAATTTGTAAATTTGATTTACAATTATTTTCCACTCCACTACATGTATACGCCAGTCTGCCAACTACTATATTTGTTATAAAATATTTTACAGAGTGATAAACATTTAAAAGCCAAAACTTTTTATATTTTTGGTAATTTTGTTAACAGTTTAAAAGTCTCATTACGAAAGATCTGGAATGAAAGTGCAGGGATCCCAACTTGTTCCGCTTTCTAAAATAGTATTTTCTAGTGGTAGCGAAATTTAAGTTACTTTTTGTTTACTATTTTTCATTTAAAGTAATTTTTTCACCACTAAATATCAAAAATTATAAGTGTCATATAAAATGCAACGTTAAAGCACTTATCTACCGGTTACTCTATTAAAATGTAAACGTAACTATCCTTCCTTAACGAAATTTACTATATAATTTGCTACCACTTTATTAAAATTATTCCAGAAAGCGGACCAGCTAGCATCCCTGAACCATTTAATATGAAATCCATTAAAAATTAGAAAGTGGTAGCAAATATATATCTGAAAATTTTTTTAATTTATGAATATAATTGATTTGTTTTATTTACCTCTCAACCACTACAGATTCAATTCTCAAATACATATGATAAATATCTCTCAAGTACTTTTAAAATAGAATTTGGGTTCATGCACACAAGTGGTTCGCTTTTTAAATAATCTGCGCAGACTTCTTATAAAAAACCATGTGGAGGCTTTCTGATGTAGGAGGTGATGCCTAGTTCCTCCACTAAACACTCCAAATATGAAAGATTATAACTTTCTGTCATTTACCAACCTACTTAAAATTGTTTTAATACTTGGTTACTATGCTACAATAAGGTAAAATAAAAATATTTTTTTCAGTTCAAAATACAGAATTTCAGTCAGAAATACTGAAGTTGGCATAAAGAGCGTAATTTGTACTTTGGAATAATTTTAAAATGCAAGGAATTATGTAAAATAATATTTTAAAAACTTATGAAATATTCATTTCTCTTTTAACCGCAAATGTCTGGAAGCATTTTTACTTATTTCCTTTATCGCAAACATGCTGTTATCCAACTAAACAAATTTTGTTTCCGTGTTTCGATTATTGCTTGTATTGTAAGTAAGTAGTATATTCAGAGTTGCCTTACAGTTAAAAATCCAAAATAACTGAGAATATAGATTAACATAAAGATGTAATCTAATACTAGGTCGTTAGGGTCAACGGGTTTAAGGCAGATTTAAAATCAAAGTATTAAACTGACAAGACTTGACAACTAAAGTCACATAGAGAAACATTCTCGAGAATGTTAACCCTTCACATTTCGGTGTTACCACTGAGGCGTCATCTACAGTTACCACTTTAAAATCATAATTTTTTTACAAGAATAATTAAGAATTTAATAATTAAGCATTTAAGAATTTTAAAGGTTATATAAAAATACAATATTATGTATTTAAAATGATTTAGGACTTGTTGTAGTTAAAACAGCATTTTAAAGTATTCGGAGTGCTTACGGTGAAGGCCCACCTCGGGCTGTCGTGACCTATAACTAAATCAAATCTATGTCTCATTTTGATTCGGCTTGATTAAGAGCTGATTAAAACAATTCGTTCGTTCGTTGTTTTAGAACTGGGCATCTGAGGCCTAAATGGCCCTTATCCCATTCATCATGAAATATCCCAAAACGGACATACATAAGAAAGTTGTATTGGTGGTTCGGAAAAGAACCTGAAATACGATAAAATAATGAAAGGCATCATGAAAGATGTAGCAAGCTTTATGGTGAAGCTCCTCACCTACGTCTTGAGGGCTGGGAGCAGGGAGATAAGTAATGAGATGATTTTCTCGTCTTTCAAAAGTTCCTGAAGTTCTTTAATGATCCTTAGGAACTTCACTGCACTGCGTGGGGCATCTTGTGGTCTACGCGTGAAGGTGCGATGATTTCGCCTCGGACGAGCACCACAGCCCGTAAAACAGGCTGGGTGATCGCCTTGACAATTAATGCATTTGGCCGGAAGGGAGAGAGGTTTCACGCACTGGTAGGTAAAATGTGCTCCTGCACATTTCATGCAGGCTGGATCACTTGAGCATGCTTTCTGTGTGTGTCCAAATTTTTGGCACTTGTAGCACTGGATGGCGTAACGCCCTCCGTTAAATTTTTCGATTTGGACTGGTAAGGACAGAAGATTCTTTGTGAAAATAAAGTCCCGATGTTCTGGGAAGTCATGGAATATCACTAGAAAAAGGGGGAGGAGCTTGTATCCGTTGTCATGCCTCTTTCTTAGTTGCTCTATCTTGATGGGTCGTCGACCATTGTCCTCTATATCTTTCCGAAGATCTTCCATTCGGATGTCTACTGTAAGGCCTCGCACGAGAAATTTAAGTTTTCTCGGGAGGTAATTGTTCTTGGTCGGTGTAGAAGGCTCTGTCAATTCTGGTTTGGATGAAGTGATCTCAGGTGTTGACCCAAGATGGGTAGAAATGGTCTCCTGGTTTCCGCTAGCATTTCGGCTATTCTTTTTTCTCTTCCTCGGTCTTTCGGGAGAGGAAACTTTAAGAACAGGCTCCTTTTCTATACTTATCTCAGTAGATGACTCGATTTGGGTAATTTCTAGTTGAGGCTCGCTGGAAGAAATAGTTTCTGTGGGTTCCGTCGTCTTTTCAGGCAGATTTGACTTTTCCGCTTCCATGGGCGTGGTCGAACGAGGTTCCACAGGACACCGTAAACTCCTTGCTTGCTCTAAGTCGATGAGTTCCTGCTCGTAGGAAGTAAGTGTCTCCGAGTTAAAGGCATTATTCTCCTTCACTAGTTTAAGAAGAGCAACACGAGTAGCAATTCGCTGATCGATTTCTTCTATACTGTAATGGCTCAATGAGGGATCACGGAGCTGTGGGGGTTGCCGCACGGACCTTTCGATCCGCCTCTTCCCACCACGGGCACATCGTTGGGTTAACATAGTCGCAGGGCTCCAGATGACGGCGAGGCAAATTGATTGATGATCAAGAACTTGGGCGAAAAAATAAGAACAAAGCTACTCACGTGCTATGAATGCTCCAACTGAAGACTGACACATGACATGAAGGCCTGACGATGAAGTTGATGACGAGTCAAAAATCTCCGTGAAGCACCAATGAAATTTTGAGCCTAACATCCTGATTAAAACAATAGTTTTTTATTTTACCTAATTACGCCTGAAATTTTATAAAATAGTGGTGTGGTTTTAGACAAAAAATTTACTAGTACCACTATGTATTCACTTTGTGGGTCACGGCATATATTACAGCACCCTACTAGTCTTAAAAGGTAACTCAAATTACACTCTTCATAAAATTCATTCATTGTAGTTGCAGACTGTTTCATTCTTGGACGACGGGCATACGAAATTAAAAAGTGGCAGCAGGCACTTTTCTGGCTACAGGAATCTTTGAATATTTTGGAAAACGAAGGAAATGCCAGTGCTTCGCACAAAATTGAAATATTGGGGCATATGGCAAATGTGCATAATTCCGTAAGTATCCTACCATGCTTTTGTTGTATACCGTTCATTTTATTATAACATGTATAGTAAAAAAGGGATAGAGCTATTGTTTTTTTTACATTTGATGGATTTTTACATGAAAAACGCTACTAAAATGTCCTATTTTCTTTTCTTTTTTTACGTAAATTAATTTTAAATAACTTCATGATTATGACTATTGGTTTTAGATTATTTCGAAATTTAAGGAAAAAAAAGGGCAAAAAAAAATACTTGGTGCATGATGATTTTAAGTTAATTGAAAAGCAATAGGAAAGATATGGAAAGAGAGGGAAAATATCTGGCCACAAAAAGAGTGAGATGAAGAGATATGATATATATATATATATATATAATATTCTC
>NC_092209.1:26727375-26746265 GCF_043381705.1 Parasteatoda tepidariorum | reverse complement strand
ATATATGCATATATAGACAAGTCAGAATATTTCCTGAATAGGATTATACGATAGGATTATATGTAATATTCAATTCAAAGAAACTAGAAATTATAAATCTAATCAAAATGGTCCGACCGTTTCTTTTTCTTTTTACAACTTCTTAAAAAAAATATTATGACTACTCAAAACCCTGACCTTTCATCAGGTAAAAATTCATCTTTATGCAATACTAAAGACAAAAATAATTTTCTGACCTCGTTTTTTTTCTCCACGAACTTTTGAAACCTGACGAGCTTTCATCATATGAATACGTTATTTTAATTCATTGTTTTTTAATAATAAAAATGGCTTTCAATTTCGGTAAATGTTAATGTTTTTTTGCGAAATAAAAGATTTGCATTAAATTATGTCACAAATGTAAAATACAATCGCTTCAGAAATTTGTGTTTTGATTGAAGTTAAATTCATTTATGCATTTTTTTTCAGATAAAAAATTATACCGCTGCTGCTGAGGTATCAGAAGACATATTAAAATTAGGTGAGATTCAAATGACAACTATTGACACATATTTTTGCTATGTCACATTTAATTTGCCCTTTTTAGTACTATGCTGTTATTTTTATAATAAATAACAAAACCTAAAGGAACAGTTAAACTAAGCAGCTCTTCACTATTTGAAAAGTGCAAGATGCAGGTAGTTGTCCTTTCCTAATTTATTACATTGCAACAAATTGACTCATTACAGAAATCAATTTAAAAATGAAGATGCTTTTTATTTTATTTTCCAATCTACAGCAAATTAATTATGGTATATTTAATTGTTAACTTCTACACTTTCGACTCGAAATTTAAAAAACTCATTTTTTTTTTTNTTTTTTTTTTTTTTTTTTTTTTTTTTTTTTTTTTTTTTTTTTTACAAAATTTCAACAATTTTGACTGAATAAGTAATAAACTCCCATATCATTTAAACATTTTTCAGTCTCGGTTAACTCAAAAATAATATATTACTGAACACAACGGTTCTGTAATGACAACAACTTATAAGCCGCTTTTCCAGTGAGCTCGTAAACTTACATACGTATGAGTAACAATAAATAAATAAATATATTATTGTCAAACTCTCATATGCAATAAGTCTAACACTTTGGCTACTTTATCTCCTTTTAATTTAATTATAATCCAATAAGAATAATAAAAAAAAAATTCCAAATTTTTTAAGTACCATGCAAATTATTCACAAAATATAAATTATAGAAAGCTACCATGTAAATAATTGACATTACTTTCAAACATAGCTTTAATTTGAAATAATACCACTTTACACTACTTCATATTTGATAAATAAAATTGATAATTAAAATAGTGTTGTAGCCTAATTTAATCTACTCGTGTATTTAGTAGATAAAAACAATAAACTATCACCTATGGTTGATATTTATTTGCTAACATTTATTGTAGACCCGAATCACGTTCAAGCCAAAGCCAATCTGAAATTTTATCGTACACTGGAAGCAAGTATGGAAGCACCAATCGATGAAACCTGGGAAGATTCTATCCATGACGAGCAAGCTACAAAGGCCATGAATGCGTATAGCACATTATGCCGGGGGGAAAAAATAAAGGTATACAAATCTTTTGAAAAAATTTCCTAAATTCAGGGTGACTAGTGGTTCCTCAAAACTATTAGAGTATTATAAAATTTTCGTCGTAGAATGCATTTCGAGTTTTTTTTAAAAGTGAACACAATAATAATTGGTAAACTGATACACCCTCATTTGTGTTATGAATGGAGTGAAAATGTACAGCATTTTAGTGTTTGCTGAAGCAGATGCATTTTCTCTCCTTTGATGGTAAGTTAACTGCAACAACGCTGTCTCATTGATTTTTCTCTTTACACGAGTTAGAAAATACAACTAACAACAAGATGGTATAGTTAGTTTTTTTTTTGGGGGGGGGGGGAGATTTTGTTTTGAAAAAGGCTACATTTAAAAAATGCAGATTTTACATTTTTTTGAGAGTTTGAATGGCTATTTCTACTATAACCAAAGATAACCCAGGAAAGTGTTCGGCCTCAGTGCTCGTCCTTATAGTGAACTTTAATATTCAGTTGGGAATTTTTTAGGGTGCTGTTGTTTAACACATTCACGCCGGGAAAAGTGAAAATACTGGTACGGGAAAAGAGAAAATACTGGTAGAAGAACTATTTCAATATTAGATAATATTCGGGAGGAATTAATCTATTCTCAACAGTAACAATTTGCTGTAAGGAAATTTATCACGGCGAAGAAGCAATTCAATATAAAAACTGCATCCGTTAAAAACAATTGGTAGTTATGGATTTTCATAATTCCCAGAAAAAAACTAAAAAATGAAATTTATTGCTACCAGTTTTTACTCCGGTGCGCTGCCAAGAAGAGAAAATCTAGCGTGACCCACCGGTGGGTTAACTCCATTGCCTGCTCACCTCATTGCTCAACCAAAACTGTTATAAAATTCCAGATGAATGGGATAGGGGTCGCTTCGCGGCCCAGGTGCCCAATAAAATCAAAACACTAGGACTAGGACCGGTGGGTCAACCCGGTGTGAACGTGTTAACCTAGATTCTCAGAAAAAAAACCCGAAAATTTCACAAACTTTGACAAAACATAACTTTGGAAAGGAACAATGCCCCATGGAAATGAGTGTCCACCGCTAGGCAGTATTTTGGGGTACTGTTACTTTGTGTAGATAAACCTCTTGAAACATATTCATGTTTTACTTTCACTTGACTTTCACATTCACTTGAAGATTACCTTGCACTTTGAAATTTTCTACAAAAGTGGTATATATATAAAGGGTATAGAATTTAGGAAGAAAGATAATTGTTCAACTTACGATACTTTTGCATCTTATTTGTTTGCATGATTTGACTCAGCATGATTCAAAAACTCTAAAAGTATATAAATCATTTCTTTACAGACCTCTAACGAAAAACCACAACTGCATTGCTACTTTGCATCCAAAAATAGCGGCTACTTTTTATTACAACCATCCAAAGTTGAAGTTCTGAACTTCGAACCATTGCTTGTGATGTATCACGATGTCTTGAGAGATGGAGAAGCGGAAATTTTAAAAGCATTAGCTTATCCAAAGGTTTGAACAGTTTTTAATTCAACTAGGTTCTCTTTTTTATTTTATTCAATACATCACCTAATACTTATCAAAACACAAGGATACTTAACAAAAATATTTTAAACGTTTTTTTTCTTCCAGAATTTATTGTATTAGTATTCTTTTTTTAGTGCAACTATAAATATGTTTTATTAAAAAATAAATTGTTGTATTTTACGAAATAATGAGAATAACGGTCACAAACTTAGAATGAATGTAAGGCACATCACACATCAATTGGGTGCGTGCGACCCGCACCTGGCTGGAAAAAAAGCGTTCTTATTCACAGACTCAATGGTATTTCTATCTTCCAACATTTTATTTTATTTTACAACCGGCATTAACCCTTTCGGACCGACTATCATTGATACGTTCCAGCATAAAACCGTATTAACCAGAGTAAAAAGATAAAACTTGTATTCAAAGTATTTCTTTAGCAGTTTATTTGTGGGAGGAGTTATAATTGTTTGATTTATTTAATTCACTATTACTTTGTTCAAAATAAAACTATTTAGTTATACTTTCAATTAACATTGATTATATGTATGATTAAACCAACAATAATTAAAGTAAAAGCGAAGTAAGTCTGTCAAATTAGTAACGACTTCATTTAAGTTACCGTTTTTTATTAAATTACATCCTGATTCTGATTTTGTACGTATGCTTTTCTGAATCACCCGTCCCTAAGGGGTTAAACAGCCTACCGAATTCTAAGTTTACAATTATCAATGTTCAATACCCGTAGCCTAGTAATTTGGAACATACTAATTTAATTATTTACCTAGTAATTTTGAACCTATTGGAATTAGGCAAAGGAATTCCTGTATCAAACATTGGAAGAACCTAATCTTCACACAGGACTTTGTGATGCAGCTTACCCGCACTTGCGCTAAATAAAATGGAAAATTACTAAAACCTCCCAAATTTAGTCCAATGGCAAAGGGATTCTAACACATGATCCGTCTAACAATGAAAATATTATACGTCAACACTGTGGTCGGTACGAGCCGGAAGCAGAATTCATATAAACCAGTTTTCGCTGAGAATCGGACTAGGTTCACCTCTTTGGGAGGGGAGTGCTCTATCGCCTGAACCACCGCGGCTCTAGCTTCTTACATTCATTCCTTAACCCCTTGGGGACGGGTGATTCAGAAAAGCATTCGTACAAAATCAGGATGTAATTAAATAAAAAGCGGTAACTTAAATGTAGTTGTTGCTAATTTGACAGACTTACTTTGCTTTTACTTTAATTATTGTTAGTTTAATCATATATATAATCAATGTTAATTCAAAGTATAACTAAATAGTTTTATTTTGAGCTAAAGTAATGGTGAATTAAATAAATGAAACAATTATAACTCCGCCCACAAATAAACTGCTGAAGAATTACTATGATTACCAGTTTTATCTTTTCACCCTGATTGATACGGCTTTTATGCTGGCACGTATTTGTGACAGTCGGCGCGAAAGTAGAGTAATGGAGGAAGTTCACACGACTTGGAAAATCTCTCCGTCATAAGGTTAAACATATTTATGTCCACTTTGAATGTTGAGACGACTATCCTTGCAATTTGCTTTCGTGGCATTTTATTGCAATATCATATTACACGGTTGAACTGAAAGCCTGGTTGCTTTAGGCATAAAGATCTAGGCTTTTATTGCAAACATTAACCAGAAATGTTATCGTTCTAGGTAATGATTATATAAACAAGTCTTTACACAGATTTCCAGATCGAAAAATGAAAAAGTGGTATAAGAAATTGTATTGTTTTCTATTTGCGAATACTAGAATTCTTATATAATGTGAATAAATATTTCTAGATGCGAAGAGCTAATACTAAGAAATCTTCGCTTTCTTAAGTTCTATTTCTTCCAGGTGCGCATAAACCATGTAAGAGTTGCAAATATTTCCTTGACTATTCCCTAAATAGTCGCATAAATGGTTATAAAAGTGTCTATTTTTAAAAATCATATAAGACTATGTGTATGTACTGAAAATCAAACGAATAAATGAACCACCCTTAATAATTTTTTGATCTAATGATCAGATCTTTACTTTCCAGGACCCAATCTTAATGGTTCAATAGGGTGACCTCAAATATGCTAATTAAAAAGAGCCGATAACATTTTAAGTTACAAAATCTATCGCAAAAACTTACTTTCTCGGAATTAACATACCTTTTTTCACGTATTTAGAATTCTGACTTCCAAAATATGGTTCAATAGTTTGGACAGGAGAGCGATCCAAAGTTTGGTCCCTTTTGGATGTTAAATTTACTTTTTGCGTATTTCACTTCATCTTCTGAAATTTTTAAGCGAATTGAAAAAATTTTGCCCACAATTATAAAATTCTTTTTTCCGAAAACAATTCCAGTCGAAATTTAATTTTTAGTAAATATATATTATTTTAATTAATAATGGTCGAAAAAATTTTGAATTGCACAAATGTTTTCCCTATGTCAAAGAATTTAATTTTAAATGGCACATAATACAAAATTTGAGCGAAATTAGTCGAATAGTTCCTGTGATATTGAATTTTAAAAACACGTGTTTTTCAAAAATGCCTTTTTCAGGAACTTTTCGACGGTTTTCTCGTAAAATTTATATTTTCAATTTAAAATTACAATCCAAAATTACAATGTAAAATTTTGTATACCTTGCAATGAAAAAAATTTTCGACTATTATTAAATAAAATTATAAAAAATAATAAATATTTACAAAAAGTTATATTTTGTAAGGAATTATTTTTGGATAAATGGATTTTATAATTGTGTATACAGATATTTCAGTTTGCTTTGAAACTTCTCGAGACATGGCAAAATGCACAAAAAGTAAAATTCACATTCAGGTGTCCAAACTTTGGATCGATCCCCTGAACATTGGGACCATATTTCTCAAGTAACAGTTACCGGCTATTTTTGGCGAGTCAGAAATCAGGATAGGTAGAAAAAAAGATATGTTTATTCAGAGAAAGTGCATTTTTGTTTCTGATCTCATAACTTAAAATATCGTTCGCACTAATTAATTAGCGTATTTGAGATCATCCCCTTGAACCATTAAGATTGAATCTCAGAATACAAAGATATGATCCTTAGATCAAAAGTTATTTATGGTGATTCGTTTTTTATTTTGCGCATGGTACATGAACAATATATTTTGTCCTCCGAACAGCTCGTGCTGATTTTCGAAAAGCGGACTTCCCGTAGCTCCACCGAAAATAGTCAAGTGCTAGCATACCTGCCAACTTTCACTCCTTCCGAGAATGGATTTTCAGAGTGGTTGTAAAACAATAACCGAAAATCAATCTGATTCAAAAATATATTTATATTTTAATCCCGTTGAAATTTGCTTGCGTAAAGATTATTATGCTTTCATATATTTATTGTAATTATTCATATGTAGTGGTGGTCAAACTCATTCATAATTATAATTCAAAAAGTTAATTGAAATAACCTGAGTATTGCCACCACTTTAAATATGAAAATAAAATCCTCCGGAAAATCCTCAGGGCTGAAAACCTATATATATAAAGACGTAAAAGAGTAAAAACTGGTATCAAATAAATTTCATTTTTTAATTTTTTTCGGGAATAATAAAAATCTATAACTACCAATTGTTTTTAATGGATACAATTTTTATATTGAATTGCTTCTTCGCTGAGAAACAATTAATTACAGTGAATTGCTTATTGTTAAGAATAGATTAACTCCTCCTGAATATTATCTAATATTGAAATAGTTCTTCTACCAGTATTTTCTCTTTTCCGTCTCGTTTTCAGGCCTGTGCGACCTTCCTTCAGTCATGTATTAGACTTCTATATGTGAAATACGTTTCCAAATCTTTGAGGTAATCACAAAAATTTAATAATTAATTTTTAAAAACAAGGAAAATATTTTATAGAACAAATTTTGTTGCAGCTTGAATATTTTTGGTGGAACTTAATTATTTTAGGAGAATGAGGAATATATGAAATTGACATATATTTGGGACATTGAGGAATATTTGAAATTTTTTCAGGATCAATGATGAATAATTATTTATTTCATACTAAATTCTTTCACTAATGTTTCTTTTTTTTCTAAAAAAAAAAAGTTTGCAGAATCACCGATTCCGATAAGAAGCTCTGAAAAAATACAGTGTAGTCGTATTAGCAAGAGGTATGTTTCAACCTTTTTACTAAGTTTTCAAAGTTTTTACGTTTTTCAAAGTGGTTACGAAATAAAATTATGTTGACTTATGGATAATTTCTCATAAACGTTCTTGATAGTTATGTTGAATAAAATTATATTGCCTTATGAGCCAACATTTTATTAGTTCTAAAATCGCATAAATATACGATTAGATTTTTTTGTAGTTACATAATTTAATTAGATATAGTGGTGGTCAATATATTTTTTAAATAAAGAATAAAATAAAAAAGTCAAATTTTTGCTACAAGTATAAATATCAAATTCATGTCTTTCTGAAATCCCGAATGTGTAATATGACCTACCAGACTGTGTAGCGGTCAGGAAGCTGACCTTAAATCAGAAAAGTCCTTGGATCGAATCCAGGGCTAGGCATGAATGTTCTTTCCTTCTCTGTACTATCTGTCCTGTCTGAGGGAGCAATGTTGACCCACCTTATATGGTCCCCCTAAAAAAGTGGCCAACAAAACTGCCCTTCCGATGCCTGAATGACGAAAGGTCATTCTCCAGGTGAGCCATGGACAAAAAAAGGTTAAAAAAAGGATTCAATATTAAAGAAAGTGCTCTAAACTCCTTTTTTTAATGGCGCAAAAATAATATAAGATGTAATCTTTAAAATATATTGGAGAAACAGAATCGTCCGTAGTTTAATTTTTATCAATAACTAATGAGGTTTTAAACTAATGAAGAAACTCCATTTCTTAAATGACACTCGAAATATTTAAATGATTTTTACTATCGGAGGTTGAAATTTTTACTTTTACCCCCTGTCCAATATTTTAGATGCTAGCATAAACGGACACATGCACACAAAGACAGACAAACACAAAAGACAAAATATTCATTTTATTATTACAGATTGTATGTGTTACTATTTGGCCGAAATAAAGACATTTTGCATATAATTAAACTTGTTCATCCAACGAAAGTTTCAAATAGAACATAATTTTTAAAAATTTTCGTTTTTTTTAAAAAAATTTTATTTTATTTACAAACGGTCATATTTTAAAAATTGCAAAGCATACAAAATTTTACTTCATTTTATTATACGTGACAAAATACATAATAAGTGAAAGCATAATCACCAAATCGTTTTTAAATTAGGAAATTTCAAAAAAAGGTCATATTGTTAAATTTAAATTTCTAAAGAAATATTCCATCTCAGTTCAAAATCGTTCAAATACTTGTGTTCAGTTTAAAAATTAAATTTTTAACTTATATTAAATAAAATAATCAAAGATAACAAATAAATGTAATACTTTGCTCATTGAATTATCTTTGAATAAAACAGTTTAACAATTATTTTTAAAAAGTTTTAGGTTCTCTTAAATTACTTTAAAGATAAGAACATTCACGAGGGGGAGGGAGATTTGAAGCTGTAGTAAAATTTTATTTTTTCTTTTGTTTTCATAATTGATATGGTAGTTAAACTTGAAGAACTGTGGACGATACAAGGGGTACATTTTAAGGGGTATGCATTAATCAGAGGAAATAACATAAAATGTTCACATCTATATGGGTATTTTTAATGTAAATGCTTTTGCTTTTACTTTAATTTCAATATAACTAATACGCATTAGTTTTGAGTATGCTAGCATGATTTTTATTTCAAATTTGGTATGGGTAAATGAAATATTACAAAAAAAAAAATTTCTTTCTTCTTACTCTGACTGAAACCACTCTGAAAATGTCACTTACCTGTTTCATCCACTCAGTTTTTAATTTATGNTGTTCATTGAATTATCTTTGAATAAAAGAGTTTAACAATTATTTTTAAAAAGTTTTAGGTTCTCTTAAATTACTTTAAAGATAAGGACATTCACGAGGGGGAGGGAGATTTGAAGCTATAGTAAAATTTATTTTTTCTTTTGTTTTCATAATTGATATGGTAGTTAAACTTGAAGAACTGTGGACGATACAAGTTAGGTGACATTTTCAGGGGTATTCATTAATCAGAGAAGATAACATAAAATGTTCACATCTATATGGGCAGTTTTATTGTAAATGTTTTTACTTTAATTTCAATATAACTAATACTCATTAGTTTTGAGTATGCTTGCATGATTTTTATTTCAAATTTGGTAGGGGTAATTGAAATATTACAAAAAAAAAAATTTCTTCTTACTCTGACTGAAACCACTCTGAAAATGTCACTTACCTATTTCATCCACTCAGTTTTTTATTTATGGAGACATTTAAAGTTTCTTTTATACCGTTGACGCTCAACCTCAATTATTGCTATGATTTAAAATTTTACTTAAGAAGAAAAATTTTGTGTTTTAATTAAACTTTAAATCTCAACCTCAGTTATTGTAATGATTTAAATTAATTTTTCAAATATTTGGAAATCAATACTTTTTTTAAAAAATTGTCAATACATAATTAACATTGTTAGGAAACCTGTGTCGAATTAAAACATTTATATTTTGCTATTTGTATGAATGACGAAACTGTATTCTGACGTGCAACTGAAAAATCTACGCAAGCGACAAAAAATTCAAAATTGAGATTCTTATATATTTGGCATTTTTGTATGATAAACTACATATTAAAAAAAAATTTTTTATCAGTTTTTAGAAATTCAATTTTGGCATTCATGGCATTAGTAAGAGAAAGAAAATAATTTGTCATGGTTATTCCTCTCTAAATCTTATCATGAAACACGAAAAATTGAAAATTAAGATTCTGATATATGTGTATTTTCTTCGTTATTAGCTATTTATAGAATAGAAGAAAAGCTGATACCACTACAATTATAGCTAATTTTTAGCTATTTTATTCATATGCTTTAATCGTAAAAGAAATCTTGGTAGTTACAGATATTATATTTTTCTTGAAAAAAATTCTAGAACGAAATGTCTTTCGTACCAGTTTTTGCTCTCTTCCGCCTTGATACCTTCTGCCCTAAACCACTTACAGGGATGCCAACTTGCTCCGCTTTGTAAAATAGTATTTTCTAGTGGTTACGAAATTTAAGTTACTTTTAGTTTCATATTTTTCATTTTAAGTAATTTTCACACCACTAATTATCAAAAATTATAAGTATCCTGTAAAATGCAACGTCATAGCATTTATCTGCCTGTACACCTAGCTTTCTTGACTTATACAAAAATAGTTCTCTTAAGTATTTTCTTAAGAGCACTGGACACTTCAACCCCCTTATTTGATCTTCCTCTAACTACGACCCAGATGACCCTAAGTGCAGGAGACGGCCGAAGGCAATTCTCCATTACTATAATAATCTCCAAGACATCGTTTGAGTCGCATTGCTCATTTTTCTATCTTCCTGACTGGCTCCTCATCTCCTCTATCATCATTACCCTTTTCCACATTTTTGGGTTGGCCCAATCCTTCGCAGAATTGCTGCGGCTCATTCTGATTCAATTTACTAATACAACTACTGACAATGCTAATCACTAACTGCTTATTTTTCAATAATTATAAATAAAATATAAATAATAATTTATAATAAATAATTTAATTTTCTTTCATTGTTTATGTTATTACCTGTCTGTGTTATCCCTGTTCTCTCTTCTTTTCCACAATATTATTTAACTACTAACATTAAGTTTACTAACTCAAATAATTTTAATATCAATGGCCTTAGATTCAGTTTGTAATCATATAATTTACGGAGGTGGCCTTTTTGGCCAGGTACTCCGGTGCACCAATTATTAGTTTTCCGCATTCATCTACTGGTTGCTCTATTAAAAAGTAGGCGTAACTATCCTTTTTTTTAACGAATTGTACTAAATATAATTTGTTACCACTTTATTAAAACTATTCCAAAAATCGGAACAATTGGCATCCCTGCACTTACGTTGTTTTTAAAATTGCTCGACAACATAGGTTTTAAATAAAAACCTCATATTTGCACGGATGCCATATGTTACTAAAAATGTAGGAAGTAGAAAAAATTTAAATAATTTTTTTTCTCATTTTATTTAATTATTAAATTATAACTACCACCATGATATGCATTGAAAATTATTCATATTTAAAGCAAACAAATTCCGACCAAAAATCTTTATTTATAAATTGAAAAAGAACATGCAAGAAAAAGTTGTTAATTTTAATCTGTTATAGTAATTATTTGCTTTATTTTTTTATTAATCACCGCTTCTTACACTATTAGCCGACTGTAGCATCCCTGTATTTGTGATTTTTAAGCGTTGCTTTCAAACAAATTATATACAAGAAACCGTGCTGGTCTTCGGGTTGGCCGGGATAAACCTAGTTGGTAGGACGTTAAACTCATGTTCGTGAGAACGGAAGTTTGAATCCCACCGGCGAAAGAAACCCCTTGCATTAAATGGTTACTGGTGAACATTAAACTGTTGTTTTAGTTCGCTGCCACTAGCTAAAATATTTTCAAAAACCTTCAGTGATCGAAGGAATTAACTATATGTTTTCATTCCAGCGCTTTTTTTCAAGACTCAGAACACTCTGTTGTAAAAACCATTAGTAGGAAACTCCAAGATATCATAGGAACAAACAGCCACCCTGATTTACCTCTAGAAGTAGTAAACTTTGGAACAGGAGGTCATTACGAACCCCATCTAGATTTTGAACCAGTGAGTAAAAAGAAATGAGAATATATTGCCAAAAATATTTTACATTTTCAGTTTTAGATGTTTTTTGGGATAGATTGTACTTAATACAATTACATACCTGCCAACTTTTAATCCCTTCCATTATTATTTTTCCCAGTGGTATTAAAATGGAATTAAAAGTTCAATTTTAAGTAAACAAATACGTTGTATTTGAGAAAACTTAAGTTGACAACCATGACAGTAACGCATATTAATATATGTGCTTAATTTTTGTAAGAATAGTGGTGATCAATATCATTTAAAAATTAAGATTATAAAAGAAAAAATGGTATATTATTACTACCACTTTAAATATGAAAATAAAATCTTTCGGAAAATCCGGAAGAGTTGGCAGGTATTCACTCCTTTCGAGAATGGATTTTCCAAGTGGTAGTAAAACAAATACCGAAAATCTATCATCCTCAAGAATATATTTGTATTTTAATCAGGTTGAAATTCGCTATCGTAAGGAAGGAATAATATGTTTTATATATATTTGTTGTAATTATTTATATGTAGTGGTGGTCAAACTGATTTAAAACTATTATTATAATTCAAAAAGTTTTGTGAAATAACATGAATTTCGCTAACACTTTGAATATGAAAATAAAATCTTCCGGGAAAACCGAAAGAGTTGGCAGCTACGCATTTATGTTAACTTCGCTTGATTATTCGATGTATGCCAACCAAGAAATCTTAGCACCAAACAATAAATTAAATAGGTGAGAATAAGTAAAGTCTGATTTGAAATCTGAAAGCGTAGAAAAAAAATTAATTTTAGCTTATTTTCGGAACTAGTTAAATGTATAAAGCAACCAAGATTTTTTTAAATGTTATAACATTCATATGAAACTGTATTTTATCCGTGAAAAAGTAAATCGTGATAACTTTCTTATATTTGAAATTAATAAGAGCTCATTTTACATATCGAAAAATCAGTTATAAATAAAATGGTTTACTAGTATGTCACTTTTTTAAAATTTTAAAGACAAAGTGGTAAGTTCTGATTTTTTTATTATAATTTTTACGATTATTTTAGGCAGTGATATTTGAATATGAGCATATTATTATCAGGGCTGAAACTTACCCCGAATAGAGAAAAAAAAGGTAGAGGAACTGCTCGAGTACTCTGTTGTTTACGGTATTACGGTAAAAATAAATGTTCTATTATTACCATGACCGTGTGGACGTTTTCGAAATAATTATATTTGTCATAATCAAGGACATAAAGTAATAACCAATGAAAATTTCTTTCTTAAAGAATGAAAATACTAAATAAGAATGAAAATACTAAAGAGTGTTACTACGAATTGTATCTCTAATCCGAGTAAGAAAAAGATATTAATGACAAACTTTCATGCAACATTTGAATATGATGAAAACCTTTTAAACTGTTTAAAGGAACTAATTTGAACTATCAGTTATATGATATTTAGGCTAAATTTTAATATTAACCCTTTGAGTACAATTTGACGAGACTCGTCATGCATTTATTACAAATAAATAAAAAGTGGTGAAAAAAATATTTTTCTGTCATTTTATTTAACACGTTCACGCCGGGAAAAGTGAAAATACTGGTAGAAGAACTATTTCAATAATAGATAATATTCGGGAGGAGTTAATCTGTTCTCAACAGTAACAATTCCCTGTAAGGAAATTTATCAAGGCGAAGAAGCAATTCAATATAAAAATTGCATCCTTTATAAACAATTGGTAGCTATGGATTTTTATCATTCCCGGAAAAAAAATGAGAAATGAAATTTATTGTTACCAGTTTTTACTCCAGTGCGCTGCCAAGATGAGAAAATCTAGCGTGACCCACCGGTGGGTCACCCCGTCGTGAACGTGTTAAGAAAGAAATAATGTATTGATAATTACTCTATCTCACTAAATTACAAAGCATTTAGTGAAGGTGTCAGGTTATATTTTGTAACTATTTAACAAAAAAAACTTTTTTAATCAAAAACTTACTACCAGGTTTTTAATTTGGTTGTTTCCTCCCAGTTCGGAATTTAAATAAACCGGATTCAAAGTATTGCTTCTTACAGGTGTCAAATTGACTAACAACTTCAGGAGGGTCAAAACTATCTACATTTGCATACCTGCCAACTTTTTATCCTTTCGAGGATGATTTTCCCCAGTGGTAGTAGTACACTAGAATTTAAATTACAACTTAAGGCAGAAACATACGCTGAATTTTAAAAGACTTAGACGGAAAATAAAAACTGCATACCTGCCAACATTCATTCTTTTCGAGAATGGATTTTCCAAGTGGTAGTAAAACAATTACCGAAAAACAGTTTTACTCAAAAAGGTATTTATATTTTAACCAGGTTGAAATTTGCTATCGTGAGGTCTAATATGCTTTCCATATATTTGTTGAAATTATTTATGTGTAGTGGATGTCAAACTCTTTTATAATTATTAACATAATTCAAAAAGTTAAGTGAAATAACATGAATTTTGCACTTTAAATATGAAAATAAAATCTTTTAGGAAAACCGGATAAGTTGGCAGGCATGATACTGTATAACATATTAATATATATGCTTAATCTTTTTAAATATAGTGGTGGTCAAATTATATATTAAGTTTATAATTTATAATATTGTAAGTTTTGGGAAAATACAGCAAGCGTACATTTTACTACCACTTTAAATATAGAAATAAAATTTTGTACCAAATGCGTAAAAGTTGGCAGGTATGCTTGATATATTTTGCACCTTTAAGCTACTTTTTAAGTTGTTATAATAATAATCAAAACAATGTGTGATTGAATTTTTATATTTATTTTCGTTGTTTTTTTATTAATTTACTATTTTTTATTCAAGTAGTTATTAATTTAATAAAAAATTTTATAACTTCAAAACTCTTATAACTTTAGATGAGTGAGCAGCAGGTAGATTCTCAAATGGGATATCCTCTTGCTACTTGGATGGTGTATGTAAGTTTTCTAAAATATTCTGCACCTATCAGTTAAGTTTTTTGTAGCCGAAATGTTTCCTAAAAATATATTATTATACTTTGTCAACTGTTAGATTACTCCGTCTATTTTAAAAGTATATGTATTTTATTAATGGTAAGCTGTTTTTCTTTATTTTAACTTTCTTTCAATTATAACTTATTATTAATTATAATCATGTTATGAATGTTTTTTGAGGCATCGATGCATTATAAAGATTGATTTTTATATTAGGACAGCTATTCTTTACTTTGAAATGCCTCTTTTGTGAAAGAATGCATCCTAAAGAGAACCTTTACGTTACTTCCTAATTCTATTACGTGTAGAATTTTATGTATATATATGTGCTACCACCTAAAATATAATACTGAGCTAAGATTTAGTTCATATATAAGGTTTATTTTAGTGAATAACCCAGCATAAGATATTAATTATTTTATGACTTGTGAACACAGGAATAACCTGTTCTGTCCCGAATTTATATATTGAAATGATACAAAAAGTGGTTTTATGGAAAAAGTGGTATAATATATTATCGAAATTAATTGGTTTTTCTACTGTTAGGGCATTCAAAAAGTCTTTGATTGATTGAAAAGTACTTGCTCCTTACAATTCTAGATCTAATCAGAAATAACTAAATCATTGTGATATCTGAGAATCTTTTTAATTCACCCAGATAAATGAAAATACTGAAAAAAGTTTCCCATCACAATGAATATCTTTGAAAAAGGGAACTGTCCTAAATATATGACGCTGGGCGTTAACCGATTAACTATTATAGACGAATCAGTTAGTGGTGCTTCGCACTAAATACTGCGATATCACCAATATCCAGCATAGTTTAGTGAATAAGAAAATTATAAAAATCTATAATTTTCCTAATTAATACTTTATGAAATAAAAAATTGAGCTGAGATATAGTTCATATGTTAGCTATATTTTAGTGGGTAAGACATATATTAACACGTTGAATTCCATGGGGGTCACCGGTGACCGACACTGAGATTGCTCGTAGCGTCACGGGGTTCACCGGTGACTGGCGAAGTAAAGATCATTAGAAACACATAATTTGAGTACATTTTTAATTTGTTTCATATAATTATCGCTACTAAAATGATTTGACGAAATTAATGCGATATAGAACACACAAAAATAGTTTTATTTATATACACAGAGATGCCAACTTGCTCTTGACAGCGAATAAATATTATCAACTGGTAATTTAATAATTGTGATTCTTGGTTTGATAAATTCAATTTAGTAGATTTTTATCCACCACTATTTCTAAATAATTCGACGGCTTATATAATTCACCACTTTATAGTACTTTAGTCATGCTATACCTTTTCTTTATAGTACTTTAGTCATGCTGTACCTTTTATAAAGCAAGCAACAATACTCAAATGTTTGCAAAATTTACTTTGTAGTTATTTACCGTTTGTTTTAATTATTTATGAATGTCCGGAGCAGTTGGCATCTCTGCTAATTTGAACTTGAACTAAGGTGAGATACAGAGTACCTGTCCGCGAAGTGGACAATTGACTCTTTCATCGAAGATTGTGCCCGTGGGCACCTGAAATAATGTCTATAAGGGTGTAGGATTCCACAGTGGGGCTGTGACTGTCTTGGTGGGCGTGGCCTGGTGGGGTAAATGCTAATTTGTCTATGCCTATGTGAGGTGGGTATCTATAAATCTTCCGGAAGAGTTGGCAGGTATGCCTTAGTCATGCTATACCTTTTATAAAGCAAGCAACAAAAGTCAAATGTTTGCAAAATTTACTTTGTAGTTATTTACCGTTTGTTTTAATTATTTATGAGTGTCCGGAGCAGTTGGCATCTCTGCTAATTAGTCAAAATATTACTTTGTGAAATAGTATCTTTATTTCAGTAACAAAGTGGTAGTATTATCACAGCAGTAAATTTGTTTTTGAAGAAATTTTTGCAATTAAAATTCAGAAATATTAAAGACTTTATTAATATTATTAACACGTTCACGCCGGGAAAAGTGAAAATATTGGTAGAATAACTATTTCAATATTAGATGATATTCGGGAGGAGTTAACCTATTCTCAGCAATAACAATTCACTGTAAGGAAATTTGCCACTTCGAAGAAGCAATTCAATATAAAAATTGCATCTGTTAAAAACAATTGGTAGTTATGGATTTTTATTATTCCCGGAAAAAAACTAAAAAATGAAATTTATTGTTACCAGTTTTCACTCCGGTGAGAAAATCTAGCGTGACCCACTGGTGGGTCATCCCGGCGTGAACGTGTTAAAAATAACTTTTGCTTCGGCTTAAATATTTGCCTTGAGTGCTACCCATATGTTGTTTCGACAATCTAATTACTAAAAAGATATTTTTTAGTTAAATTTCTACACATTCACAGTTAATACTGTCTATTTTTTTTATTGTTTTCGTTTTTATTACTGATATCTATTTATTTGTGTTTGCGATTAGCGCATTTTATTTTCTTTCTTCCTTTTAGTTGAGTGACGTAATATCAGGCGGATCAACCGTGTTTACAGAAATTGGTGTTGAAATCAAACCAAAAAAAGTAATTATTTTTTTTTATTGTATTAGATTTTCAATTTAAAGATAATTTAATTTTTACTCACTTCTCAAAATTCGGATTACGTATTTCAAAACATGTATGGTTATATCTTGCTTATATAGCCGGCCAGGTGGTCGAGCGGTTAGCGTGCCTGACTGCGAAGCATATATGGCAACGTTACTTTTAAAAAGTAACGAGTAAAAGTACAAGTATTTTTAAAAAAAGTAACGAGTAAAAAGTAAAAAGTTCTTATTTTAAAAAGTAACGAGTAAAAAGTACAAGTAAAAGTACAAGTACTAAACAAAAAAAAGTAATCCCCCATCTTGTANCGTGAACGTGTTAAAAATAACTTTTGCTTCGGCTTAAATATTTGCCTTGAGTGCTACCCATATGTTGTTTCGACAATCTAATTACTAAAAAGATATTTTTTAGTTAAATTTCTACACATTCACAGTTAATACTGTCTATTTTTTTTATTGTTTTCGTTTTTATTACTGATATCTATTTATTTGTGTTTGCGATTAGCGCATTTTATTTTCTTTCTTCCTTTTAGTTGAGTGACGTAATATCAGGCGGATCAACCGTGTTTACAGAAATTGGTGTTGAAATCAAACCAAAAAAAGTAATTTTTTTTTTTTATTGCTTAAGATTTTCAATTTAAAAATAATTTAATTTTTACTCACTTCTCAAACAGCACTGTTAATAAAATTCGGATTACGTATTTCAAAACATGTATGGTTATATCTTGCTTATATAGCCGGCCAGATGGTCGAGCGGTTAGCGTGCCTGACTGCGAAGCCAATGACTGTGGGATCGAATCCAGTTCAGGGCATGGACGTTTCTCCAAGTGTGTTGTTTTCTAATTAATACCAATATTCTCCGACATCATTTTGTCACTGAAGGTAACCCCTAGGAATGACCTACCACCATTAACCCCTTGGGGACTGGTGAGTCAGAAAAGCATTCGTACAAAATCAGAATCAAGTTATAATTAAATTAAAAACGGTAACTTAAAAGTAGTCGTTTCTAATTTGACAGACTTAGTTTGCTTTTACTTTAATTATTGTTTGTTTAATCATTTATATAATCAATGTTAATTCAAAGTATAACTAAATAGTTTTATTTTGAACAAAGTAATGGTGAATTAAATAAATCAAACAATTATAACTCCGCCCACAAATAAACTGCTAAAGAAATAGTTTGATTACCAGTTTTATTTTTTTACCCTGGTTGATACGGTTTTATGCTGGCACATATTTGTGACAGTCGGCGAGAAAGTGTTAAAGACCATTTGACAGTGAAACAGAGAGTATACAATGAAATAGAAGATACAATAAAACCTCGCTCCCGAGAGGTTTCATTGTATCTTCTATTTAAAAAACCGAAGATTAAAAAATGTCTAAAGTTGAGATTAAAAAAAAGATTAAAAGTTCAATATCGTCTCCGAGTGCTTTATTTTG
>NC_092209.1:26718657-26726875 GCF_043381705.1 Parasteatoda tepidariorum | reverse complement strand
TCTGTCCCGCATATTTAAATAATAATAAAACAAAAAAAAAGCAAGAAGTGTACTAGTGCATTTATTTGTTATTTATTCGAAATTACTTCAAAAATAGGATTTAACATTCTAGATATAGCCTATCAAATGTTTTTTATTTGTTTGTTTAGGAAGTGAAAAAAAATATGACGAGTAAATAACGGTTAAAACTGTCGGGAGTTTTCATGGAAAATCTGTAAAAAAACATGATAGTTTTCATAGAAAATCTGTATCAAAACATCATAGTTTGAATGGAAAATCTGTAACAAAACATGATAGTTTTCATAGAAAATCTATTACAAAACATGATAGTTTTCATGGAAAATCTGAAACAAAACAAAAAACTTTCCACAGAAAATCTGTAACAAAATATGATAGTTTTCACTTCCAAACAATGAAATGACGCAAAATTTCATATGAAACTCATACGCAATTTTAAAAAAAATTATGTTTTTGAGCATGATCTTCAAATTAGAATTGTGAAGCAACGCGCTAAAAATTCTAAGTTTCCTTTATTTTTGTTGTATATAAATTAGAATCTTCGTTGAAATTTGAACAATAAGATTTTCCTTTGTATGATTGCAGGGTTCTGCTCTTCTTTGGTACAATTTTCATGAAAACGGTACAGCAAATGAAGTTACCAGGCATGCGGATTGTCCTGTTTTGGTTGGCTCTAAGTGGGGTAAAATTGTTATTTTTTCTATTTAAACTAGATTGATAGTTTGAATTTTAAATTCATTAAACATTTGATCAGTTGAAATAGCAAGCATTGCTGCTAATAAAATAGAAATATTTACAGACAAAATTTTTAAACAGCTTTAGAATAAAGTTGCGGAAATATTTTAATCCAAGAGGAATTAAATTAGTGTAATAGCGGTTTTTTTAATGCCCGGCTTATAAATAAACTTTTCATTTCCCACTTCATAAAATACTTTAAATTTAAATATAATACATTTACACGCCGTCGACCACATACACATTTATTTAATAGTTTTTACTGCCTATATAGTATTTACAACAGAAGTAACTTATAAATAGCTCCAAATTTTCTATTAAACTCAGTATAGTAAATACAGCATTTAATTTAACAATTATCCATAATTTAACCATATCTTTCTAGTAATATTATGTTAAAATATTTGTTGGGTTGATATTGATTCATAAAAGGAAATTCATTTAGCTTATTACCAAAAGTTAGTTTGATTATTTAAAACTATTTTTGTGGGTAGGAGAATCTTTACGCTTTTTCACATTTATATAAACATTGGATTAAAATGAATCCATTCCATCTGTTATTTCTCTTAACATGAGACACAAAACATATATTAACGCAGCGGACTGTTATTTTATTTGCACATTGAATTCACACACTTGCCTCTTTCGAGGTTNAGTATAGTAAATACAGCATTTAATTTAACAATTATCCATAATTTAACCATATCCTTCTGGTAATATTATGTTAAAATATTTGTTGGGTTGATATTGATCCATAAAAGGAAATTCATTTAGCTTATTACCAAAAGTTAGTTTGATTATTTAAAACCATTTTTGTGGGTAGGAGAATCTTTACGCTTTCCCACAATTATGTAAACATTGGTTTAAAATATATCCATTCCATCGATATTGAAAAATTAATAAAGTTTATGTTATCGACACTATAAAAGTGGTGAAATCGGATAGTGGAAAAATTTATAGGTTTGCGCTTAATACTTTTACAGGATTGCTTTATAAATGAAGAAGTATTTTGCCGGAACCTTGCCTATTTCTATCAACCCTAAAGAGGAAAACATTTATGAAAATAAAATAAAGCTTTTGGGAGCTTTTCGCATTTGAAAGAATTCTTTGAAGAGACAAGGAATCGGTATTCCTGGATAAGCATAAGCTTAAATTTGCTTCAACGTAAATATTAAAAATATTGAATTTAGTATTGAATTTTAAATTTCTCCGTCTCTTAAGAACTGCCTCCAATAAATGTTTTTAAATTCATATTGTTTCACACTCCTATAATTGTTCTTCTTTTATTTTCAGTTGCAAGCAAACGGCTCTATGCTCATGGCAATGAATTTATTCGAAAATTTTCTACGAATCAACTTGAATGATGTTTTTTTATTTTTTTATCTAGTAGGAAATTTTCCCTCCATAAACGATGTCCTCACTTCTTATCAATATTTCAATTCCTTATTTTTTTCCCTTCCTTGTTACTAATCTTCACAATTGATCAGATCTCTTACTATATCTTACTATATATATAGTCTTACTCTAGACTATATTACATTTGCAAATATACGTAATACTTATGAGCATACCAACAATAATCACCGCGCGTGTATTTATTTTTAAATTGAAGCGAGGGAAAGACAATGCAAATAAATTGTATAAAATTAAATTATCTGCTGTATTATAAATGTTACTATTCGAAACAAATATGCATGTTGTCAAACTTCTTGATATCCAATTCCACCCCTCTACTCATAGATTAAACTAACCCTCCCTACCTTCGAAGCGGGACATCATTTGTGGACAGTCCCTAACATTATTTCGTCATCCATTAATAAATAAAACTGATTCATCCATAAAATGAGTTTTGTATTCTTAAATACATCTCTACAAGCTAGTGTGACACTAAAATGTTGCAAATTATTTGATAAAAATTATAATGATTATATGCAAATAAATGTAACGAACTTAACAAGAGTATAGTTCCTTTTTTTAAATGTATCGCTAATGCTTTTAGATAATTTGACTCACTCCAATATCTCGAAGTATTAGATTAAATTTTAATTTTTTTCTCTTTTATTTGTTTATTTATCTTTTTTTTCTCTTTAAAAAATTTCGATTATAGAGCATTATTTCACTACACAAAATATTTAATTTTTTTTTTTTATTAAATGAAAAGTTTGCAGGTAATATTGGGAGAAATAGCGAGAGATAACTTAGCAACATGGTAACAATTCTCTTTTTCTCAAATTATTAAGGCAATAAAAATTTTTGTTAGTTATTTTGAACTGTAATTTTATACTGTGCAATATAAACTCTCTATTTTGAACGGTAATTTTATACTGCGCAATATAGACTCTCTATTTTGAACGGTAATTTTATGCTGTACAATATAGACTCTCTATTTTGAACGGTAATTTAATACTGTGCAATATAGACTCTCTATTTTGAACGGCAATTTTATACTGTGTCACTATAAGACTCTCGGATTACTACTTCCGACTGATTTTTACGCCTGAGCTTGAAAAAAACGCGCCATTCAATATTATTATACTTGTAATCTTTTCAATATAACGCGTTCTTTTAATCTATCTTTCAACGAAACAAACAATAAATGAATTTGGAGGACTCCGCAAGCTTACTGTGATACTTCCCAAATTGTAACAAACGGCGTTATTTTGCACAAATATATCCAAATAAGGTAACTTAATTTAATCTGTGATATTAATTTCCTTAAATTCGTTTTAGGGGCTCACGACCCGTTAAAATTTATAAATTACAAAAGACTCTCTTAAAGGGTAAAACTACTCTACATTTAAACGCAAATCCCAATAATAAAACTTCTTAGGAGACTTAACCCCTTGGGGACGGGTGATTCAGAAAAGCATACGTACAAAATCAGAATCAGGATGTAATTAAATAAAAAACGCGGAGGAATACATCGGAAGTTTTCTAAATTTCTTCTTGTTTTAGGAAGCTTGTCATTGCTTACATTCAGTCAACCATCCATTTTTCGAAAACTACTGTTTTCAAACAGAGCTTAGTGCTTCTCACTGGTATTGTAAAAGACAATTTTTTTTTACTTCTTAATGTACAATGTATTTAGTGTTGGTAGATTAAAAGCTTCATTCGCTTCAAAAATATACAAATTGGAAATGACAGTGGACATGTTTCCTGTGCTCAGAAATAGACGCCCATTTTCAAGAGTTGCCAGACCTGATCCAGATATGCCAACTTGCTCCGGAGAGCAAATATATATTTTAAAGTGGTAGTTTATCAATTGTGATTCTTGGCTTTGTAAATTCAATTTAGTAGATTTTTATCCACAGGTCAATACATGAATAGGGGATTAAGAGAAATATCCTTTTGTTCAGAGACTGGGAATGAATTGTTCGGGGCAATGAAAAAACTTAAACGAAATGTGAAAGCTGACACAAAATCAAAAATGGAAGAAAAAAAACATATATAATATGATTTTATTAGGGAGAGGATTTCTCCTCTCAAAGGGTTCAAAAAAATTTTTTTTATATATTAGCTAGATGCCGCAAGTGATTATTTTTTATATATAAATTTCAAACCTCCAATAATTATTCTCTTATGTATTTCTCCGTTAAAGTACTGAGAGTTCCGTCATTCAATCCTAATTCTTCTTGATTTCTTACCGTACGCACACATTAGAGGTAAACAATTTATGGGAAATTTACTTTATATCGTTTTTATTCAATTTTCAAATATTCTATTCCATGAAGCGCATTTCAAATATGAGTATTTTTTTATTGAGTTTTCAAATAGGCATTTTGAAATTTTATACTTTGGACTGAAAAAAAGTTAAACTCAAAAATACGGTCATTTCCAAATTTTACCCCCCCCCCCCCCCCCCCAAANTATTATTTAGAAAATATTTTGACCACAAATTACGGATTAATGTTCATCAACCCTAAAATTAGAAATGGTGAAAAAATAAAACGCCCACAAAATTTTGCCATGTAAAATCAGAGATTTCCGGTAGTGTAGGCGTATTGACAAAACATACCGTAGATTGTAAAGGGGTTGGCGAAAATATCTATCGGCGGGAGGAGAGTCTCGCAAGCGTCTCGCAAATCGCCAAGCAGCTGTGTGCATGAATCACCCGTCCCCAAGGGGTTAATGCTCAATTTAGGTAAAATAGGAGAAAAGTAACGCCTACTCTCCAATCTACTACCACCCTCTACTCTACGTAACGCCAACTTATTAATCCCTAAATGAGCTAACGGAATCAAATAATAAGGTAAATAAAATGGCTCAACATCAATAAATTATAAGCAGAAAAAAATTAAGACAATATGAGAACCATAAGCATGCATGACTTTTAGTGAGGCATTTTGTAATTAATGAGATATTTTGTAGAAAATTTTGTAATTTTTGACAAGTTTTTCCTTTTTAAAAAATCCTGTGAATAACATCATCTACCATCTAGTGATTGTGCTTTGCTTGTAGATTTTTATGAAAAATGTACTTGGAAAACAGGACTTGTGGCTTAAGTTCTCATTTGCACTATTGCTTTAAATACCATTAAATAACAAAATAAAATATTTAAATCTACCAGTTTTTTATAAATAAAATAGTTTTCTAATTTTTTCAAATCTTATTTTAGTTAAAAAAGGGTATCTGCCTGCTAAATGGCACACAGTTCCAACGGAGCTGTGCAGAATCGCTAGCAAGAGATTCTGGGTACGTAATTTTTGGGTCTTGAGGCAGCTGGTAGCCATTTGCTCTGGCGCCTCATAATAATTAATATATAGAATGGATTAAGCTTGTCACTTTCATGTTTAAAGCATTTGCTGGAAGTAAAAAACTTCGAGCGAAGCTACTTTTCAGTCACTGTAACAGAAATGCTAATTGTTGAAAAGTTTTAATAAAGTGATAACGAATTAATTAGTATACCTTGTAAAATAAACATAGTTACGCCTACTTTAAATAACAGAAACCAAATAATTAATGCTTTTACGTTGCATGTTATATGATTTTTCATATTTAGTGGTGGAAAAAATATTAAACTAAAAGTAACTTAAATTTCGTTTCCGCTGGAAAATACTATTTCGCAAAGCGGAGCAAGTTAGCATCTCTAATGTTACTTCTGCTACTGGAACCCAAAAGTGACTGTGATTATTTCGATATAGATTTAATCGATATTTTCTATTAATTAATTGATGCAATTTATCAAAATTTTATATAAACTAATATTCATGAAATTCTTCATAGCTTTTCAATATTTTATGAAAATTTTTCTTCTTTATGAGAGAAAAGAATGCATGATATGAAAACAAAAATTCATAAAAAAAATTTTTGTTGTTACGATTAGGAATTTCGACATTTCCATAATTTTGCGTTTATTTTATCTTGGGCTGGTAGCATTAATTTCATATACCAGGATCTGCTGTAATAACCAACAGATGGCGCCACTTAACATTTTCTTTTAAATTTTGCTGTTTGGAAGGGGGAGAAAAACACTTTTCCTTAGTTTTATTAATTGATATAAAAAATTTAACTGCCTTATGCAATAGTTATTCATGTTTATTTCATTAAATTACAATAAATCAATATGTTTGTTTGGCATGCATAAATGTGTGATTAAGAATCTATGAGTAATGATTGAACTGTATTGTAGACGAATGCCCTAGAGCAGTGTTTCCCAAACTTATGACTTTTGTGTACCACTAATAAAAAAAATTATGTATTTTTTACTATAAAAAATTGCACAAAAGTAAAAAATTGCAACTGGCTGTTGGCCCCACTAATTATTAACTGCTAACTCTGCAAAAAATAGCCAATAGAAAAATACGTAATCGTAAATTTTCATGGATAACTTTGTTTTTAAATAAAATTTTTTGAAATTTTCGTTTGTTGCAAGATATTTCGCATAAGAACGCGTACCCCCGCTAATCTGTTCCCGTACCCCTGGGGGTGCGCGTACTACACTTTTTGAAACACTGCCTAGAATTCAAAACCAAAAAAAGTGACATCAAAAACAAATTATCTCCAAAGCACCAAAACTTAACTGAATATTTTGGCTTTTTTCGTTGCCATGGCTTTCACATCGATCTTGGACTTTCTCCCTACAAAATAGGCGACAACGTAATTTCTTTTTTTAAAGATTATTATTTAAAAAAAATTACTTAAGATTTCAATGACTTTTTAACGAAAATTATAGAAATAAATAATAGGAAATATTGTATGCAATAATTTATGTCTCTTTCGCAGAAGTGCTTGAAGTTGATTTTTTAAAGTTTCATTAATTTAATGGTTGTGACAAAATTCGCTTTAATTGTTTATTCAGTTATCTGCATAGAACAGTTTTTCATAAGTTATTCTCCTCGAGAAAATATTTTTCTTATTGAAATACATTTTTAATAGTGCTGCTGTTACTTTTCCTGATTTTTTTCTGAGTTATATCTGAAAATGTCAAAAATAGATGGCGCTGCTACTTATTAAAAAACGACAATTTGGTTTCTGTGGTTATTATACAATTTCGTCCTAGTCATACTATTTTACTGCATCAAATAGATATTGCTGAATACCAGCAATTATAAACATAATAACTTACATGAAAAACCTGACATTTATGCGAAAAGATATATTAAATAGAGAAATTAAATATAAAATGGATATGGAATGGGATTTATTTATTTAAAAACTTTTAGTTTTATCATTTTAAAACTAAATTTTTTATAATCAAGTATTTAATTCTTCAATAAAGATTTTTAAATTTGCAACATTGACAACAGTTTGAATGAAATCACTTATTACTTCTTAAACTATTGGTGAAAGCTCTTAAAAGCAAAAAATAATAATAATAATAATAAAATAATAATAATAATTTATATTTTTTTTAAGAGACACAAATGGCATAACTTTTATTGTGATGCTTTTGAAACATTGAATGAAAAATTATTAACTTAAAAGCCAAAAATACTATCAACTTAAAAACAATCAACTTATATACTTAAAAATCAATTATTTCGACTTGAGTTTTTTAAAAAATATATTTTGAATGTAAGGTGTTCTTAAGAGGGATGTATCCTGAGTCCCATAGGGTACGGACGCATTTCGAACTAAACAGGATAAAAATGGAATAAAGATAAAAAAGAAAACAAAAAATAAGTTTATTTTTCTTACAAATCATTTATCAAAATACGGCCGAATATATTTTTTCGGATTCTGCCTGCATGTATACTACGCCAGTCAAGAAAACCTATTCACGCAAAATAAAAGGAAAATTTAATTTCCTTTACAACCTTTCTTGTTGTACTAGAAAAATGTATTACAACTTTTAAAAATAAATAAATAAAAATAAAGAAACCATTTTATACAGTTTTCACTAATTTGTATCTCATTATTTTATTCCTTATTTAAGCATAAGTACAAAAAAAGAAACGAAACAAAAGTTTAATATTGCTTCAATGAACCAATTGTAAAGAAAAATGCTTATTGTTTGCTAAATGAT
>NC_092209.1:26698549-26718539 GCF_043381705.1 Parasteatoda tepidariorum | reverse complement strand
TAATAAAATAATAATAATAATTTATATTTTTTTTAAGAGACACAAATGGCATAACTTTTATTGTGATGCTTTTGAAACATTGAATGAAAAATTATTAACTTAAAAGCCAAAAATACTATAAAATGGTTTAAAAAACAATTATTTCCACTTGAATTCTTTTTAAAATATATTTTGAATGTAAGGTGTTCTTAAGAGAGATGTATCCAGAGTCCCATAGGGTACGGATGCATTTCGAACTAAACAGGATAAAAATGGAATAAAGATTAAAAGAAAACAAAAAATAAGTTTATTTTTCTTACAAATCATTTATCAAAATACGGCCGAATATAATTTTTTGGATTCTGCCTGCATGTATACTACGCCAGTAAAGAAAACCTATTCACTCAAAATAAAAGGGAAATTTAATTTCCTTTACAACCTTTCTTATTGTACTAGAAAAATGTATTATAACTTTTAAAAATAAATAAATAAAAATAAAGAAACCATTTTATACTGTTTTCACTAATTTGTATCTCATTATTTTATTCCTTATTTAAGCATAAGTACAAAAAAAGAAAAGAAAAAAAAAGTTTAATATTGCTTCAATGAACCAATTGTAAAGAAAAATGCTTATTGTTTGCTAAATGATAAAAAAAAAAGTAAATATGGAAAGGATATAAATATTTCGTAACCATATTTATGTTCATATTATGTTTATTTTTTTCACCACACGTTGATACTAATGAAACGTTCTGTCATGCTTATAAATATGGCCTAAAGACCAATTATTTTTTCATTAAAACCTCTTTTTTTAAAAAAAAAAATGAATAAATAAAAAGTATTAATAAAAATTAGAATTGAACGATTTTAAAAAAAAAATTACTATAACATAACTTTATGGTACTAAGGAAAATTTTCCACTGATCCTGTAAACTTGCAAAAATCTGAAACAATGAGATCCATTGCACAAAATAAAACCATTCGATTATGTGTGCGATTGAATACCATTAAAAATAAGTAATTTAAATGACAAAAAATAAATAATAATTTTATTCCAAATATCAAAATATTCAGAACATTATAAAGCAAATTATATTTGCAGTAAAAATTTGATCCAACCTTCAAATTAAAAAAATAATATTTCTGGTATAAACTGACTTTCAAAAAATCTAAAATAAAAAAAAAAATAATCAAGTAGAAAAACATTTAAAACGATTTCTAATACAAATTACACATTAATTCAAAAGAAAAAGCAATTATCATTGTTTAAAACAACTCTAATTGTAAATTTATTATTATTTTAAATTATATACAATTTTAAATTTCAAAACAAAAATTGAATGAAGGAGAAATGCAGAAAAAATGCTCACATTATTTGCTAATACAACTTTTAAAAAATAAAAAATGAAGGAAAAACCATCAAGTTGCAAAACACTTCAAATGATTTCTAATTCTAATTGCATATTAATTCAAAGTGAAACACAATTATTTTTGTTTAATAAGAAACATCTCAAATTGGAAATTTACGTATATTCTAAATTAAATACAATTTTGAAACAATAATTGAATGAATGAGAAATGCAGAAAAAAATGCTCACATTAGATGCTAATATGACTTATAAAAAATATTTTAAAAAAAGTTAAAATATTCAAGTTGCTAACCACTTAAAATGACTTCTAGTACTAATTACATACTAATTCAAAATAAAAAGCAATTATCATTGTTTAATAAGAAACATTTCTAATTTACAAATTTACGTATATTTTAAATTAAATACAATTTTGAATTTTGAAACAATAATTGAATGAATGAGAAATGCAGAAAAAAATGCTCACATTATATGCTAATATGACTTATAAAAAATATTTTAAAAAAAGTTAAAATATTCAAACTGCAAACCACTTGAAATGATTTCTAGTACTAGTTACATATTAATTCTTCAGTAATAATTAATTACATATTTTCTTAAATTTAATTTTTCTTGATGTATTAAAAAAAATCAAGAGAGCTCAAAATGTTTTTGAGTAACAAAGCTGTATTTTAAAAACATATTTGTCAAATTGAAATATTAGATTAAAAATAAGAATTTTAAAACAAATGAAAATAAAATTGATTACAAAAAATTATGATTTAAGCTTGCATATACTTAGTGTTCATGTTTAAAAACATGAGTTGCTGTACTTTACGGCCACTAAGTCGAGTTCGACGTTCTGAAAGGATATACCCGCTTTTAGAAAAAATTCTCTCGCAAGGCACTAAAGTAGCCAGTGCACAGTTTTTGCGTACCAATTTAGCGAGATGAGGGTACAGACTCTCTTTTTCTTTCCACCACCGTAAGGGATTTTGTTGCCGTGGAAGAATCGTATCGTCCAAGTATCTTTGCAATTCAACAATTGCCCGAGATTGAATTGCTCCTCGTGGCTGGGCAGTGGCCACTTTCCCATCAAAGTCACCCTATATCGACAATTCCTCGAATGTTGTTGAGATGGGAATTGTATCGAAATTTGTGCATTCAGCATTGTCGACGTAATTCATTTCACTCATGGGCATTGTTAGAACAGTTCTTTTTACCAAACTGATTGATTGTTCGTCTGAAAATGGCAAACATTTAAATCTTGTTTCCAAAATAGTGGCCACTGAAATAATTTTATGTTTTTCTATATTTCCATTTCGTTCCTTCAGTCCCTTTATCAGGGTCTCCAAAACTGCCCTACAATTTTCACTATTGACATCTCTCAATCGTTTTTCACAAACGCTAATCAGACCATTCGTAATGATGATGATTTGACTAGCAGTGAAATAATTTTCCCCACTCCTTTCTTTTGTTACGTCAACAAAAGACTTTAAAATACTGCACATTTCTTTTAAAACTCCCCATTCATCAAAAGTTAAGACAGGAAGATCTTTATTTAAAAGAGCAATAGATGTTTTCACTGCATCTTGGAGCTCTATTAATCGCTCAAACATGAAGTAGGTAGAGTTCCAACGAGTTGGCATGTCCTGAAGTAACTTTTTGGGTTGTTTTGAGCCTGCCGAAGTTTGACATTTTAACAAGCGTTCACTGGCGGTCGTACTTCTTTTGAAATGGGATACGATTTTTTTGCATTTATCATGCAATTCTTTCAAAATCTCTAACGACTCCTGAACAATCAAGTTTAGGGTGTGATCGTAGCACCCGATTCCTTCTTGAGATATTTTTTCAACCACCAGTTTCATATTTGATGCATTATCTGAAACAACGCAATTTATTTTCTTCTTTATACCCCATTCTTCAATAAATCTCCCCATTTCCAGAAACAAATTTTCCTCAGCGTGAGAGTCCACCATTCCCAGCAGAATGGATTTCATCCTGAATTCATCATCGATGAAGTGAGCAGTTGTGATTAAATAAGAATCCCATATCGATGATGTCCAACAATCCGTAGTTAAGCAAATGTTCTTAATGTTTGCCATCACCTGCTTCATTTCATGTAAGCATTGCTCGTACTTCTTTGACAGTAAACTAACGGAAAGAGTTTTTCTGATCGGTAGCTTGTAAGAAGGATTCAGTGGTCTTACAAATTTTTCAAAACCTTCATATTCAACCACACTAAATGGTTGAAAGTCAGTATTGATCAAGTTCATTAAGAAGTCATCAATTCATCAGAAGTCATCATTAAGAGTTTTCGCCTTTCATCGAAACACAACTTTTTAGATGCAAACTGAAAAATCTTATTTTGTTGTAGTTTTCGTTTTTTTTTCCGTTAGTGATGTTGATTTCTGTGTCGTTGTTACCTATTTCAACGTCGTTGATTTCTATGGATGAGCATTCTTTTTACCTTTCAATATTATATAGTACTGTTGGATAAGCACGATTCAGATGTTTTTACAAATTAGTAATTGATGATTTATAAGAAAATGTTCCCTTGTGTGGCTAAATTAACTTCAGCGGATTTATTAATGCAAGAAATATATTCTTTTTTAAAATAATTAAAAAAGCAAATCATCTGAAAAAAATGGAAAGAATTAATGACTAGGATTAATAACATTAACAATTATTTAATTAAAGACTGGTTAAATAAGTACATGTTAAAGAAATTCAGACGAGACACATTATATACAACCATCACCAACCGGATGACTTAAGATTTGTTAGGCGATCGATAAGACAATTATTACGAACATCTACAAGTAAATTAAAATTGGTGAGATATTCGACGCCTATTATCGGCTGAGTAACGTCATAGGCCAATTAAATTCTCTCCCTAAATTTAAGTTAACTGATAACAATTTAGTACCGTAAGTAAATATCTGAGAACCGTTGGCTGCGAATAAAACTAACTTATCAGGTTTCTTAGAAGACGAAAAAGATTTGGGAATTACCGATACATCTGCTCCCGTATCTATTAGAAATTTTAAATGAGACGAGGAGTCGGCCAGTAAGAGTCTATCAACCGGGCGGTCGCGGTCATTCAAAGATCGCCAACTTAGTTTTCCTGTTGATTATGAAATGCACAGTGTGATAAAAATTTTTGATCTCGTGTTCCAAAATTTGTGTGATAAAAACACATGTTGTTCACAAGATCTTTGTATTTATTTTGTCTATTGCGGGATAGGCCGTGACGATCATTTCGCCCGTTATCTCGATTTCTACTTCTATCTCTGCCACGTGAATGAACAAGCGTGGGGAGCTCAGTAACCTGTCTGCTGAGCTGTGCAATTTGTTGTTCTAACTGTGAGCTAGATTCATTTTGAAAATTTTTTAGTGCAAGAGTTAATTTGATTCACACTCGCAATATCACTAATTTTATCAGCTACAGCTGCTAAACTGTTTAAATCTTCGCTCAACGCAGCCAGAGAAGCGATGTAGAAGAGAGGCGAGAGAGCCATAACGATTTTAGAACCGGCACACCGGCAGCTTCTCCGGCTACGCGTGCGAGGAGATGCGAGGGACGTTGATTTCCGAGTTCTAGGCCTTGCAACAGTTCTAAAATTGGACTCTTAGCTTTCTGAATGGAGTTCAATTAACCTAGTTTTTAATGTTTACTTGTCGGTCTGAGGGGGTTTAAGAATAAGCTCCCTAACTGAATTTAAAACGTCGGTTTCAATAGCTGAAACAACATGATGAAATTTAGTTTCATCTACGGATATCCCAGCAATATTAAGTTGTGCCTCCAGTTGGACAAACGAAAGAGTAGGATTTACTTTCCAAAAAGGAGGTTTTATGGCTACACGAGCGATATTTTGCGCGGTAGCAAGAGTTTAATTCTCATTAGGAATTTTGCTAAATTGTTGAGTGCGTAGCAAAGCCGTTTTTAAGAATGGGCCCCCCGAAAAGTCTAAAATTTCATTGCATTGATTTTTTTTTAATTTTAACTCATTTATTATTTATAACTTAAGAGGGGCTCCAAACCCCACTTTTTTCTTCTTTTTTTAAAGTTTTATTCTGAGCTGAGGCCCTCTGAAGCCCATAATATATATATATATATTTTCTTTCTTACATTGTCAGATGTTTTTCAAAATCTAATCGAAGTGCTTACAAGTATAAAATAATTGTTACTCTTCACTTTTCTAACTAAAAGAGCTATAAAACGCTCTTTCCGCTAATGAAAATATCACCACTTTCGTAGCTATCACCCACAGAGTTGTCAAATAGCCTTCTCACTTTACACTCTAAGAAAATGTTTTTAGCTTCTTTATATTGCCTTGGTTTTTTTCCCCCTAACTTTGGAAATATCAGATATCCACAGAAACAGCCTTTTGTCTTATTTCTGCTCATAAATTTCTAGGAAGAAAAAATTTCTAGGGCTGTAAATAGGGGGAGGGTCTTGCTAGAATTCATTTGAGTCACTGACTTGAGATTTCCATAGTGCCCGTCAAATTGAGCCTCGTTCAATTCTAAATTTTCTTTCTTAGAAAATTTAGATATTTTTTCTTATTTATTATAAAAGTTTTTTTTTTCCCTTTAAGCACCCTAAATGTTTCAACTAGTCTAATTGTTTAATTTACTTAATTTTTGTAGTTGATTTTATTTTGTTATTTTTCAAATTAATCGTAAGAGAATCCATGAATTGGAATTTCTATATCAAATTTTCGTAGGATATTAAGACAAATCTTTCACGTTGGAGGTAAGCAAATGTTTCTATTATATCAATTTTGGTTGTGGTTAGGGAAAACGTGAAAGGCTTGTGCAGTTTTTTATATATACATTGGGAATATTTTTGTTTATTTAAATGGCGGTCCACTATTCAATTCCCTCTTTGACTGGCCTGTCTGCCAAAAACTCTTGATTTGGTCTGTTCTGGATGAAATTGAGTTAACAAATGTAATTTTATTTTACTTTTACCTACTGCTAATAGACAGAAACAACATAGTATTTTGTTTAATAGAGCATTGAAATCAGATGATCATCAGCTAAACAAATGTTTAAACACAAGAAAAAATTTGTTTCACACTCCTGCATGACCAAATTTTTCATGTTTCCCTTAAATATGAAATATGTTTAATTTGTAATATTATATTTCGTACACAAAATTAATTTATTTAGTTTGCTTATGATCTTACTGCTTATAGATCATATTTGTTTCTATTTTTAACTCCTTGATTTTTGTTGTTATTTTGAGTTTAAACTTAATAATGCTCCTCAAATTTTTAATTAATAAGGCTTTTAAATTTCCGAATCAAAGTCGAAACAATTTCTTAAAATTGTAAATCGAAACTATATATGAAATTTTGACATCTTTGTTTTTATTTTAAACGTGTGGATTTAATTTAATAAAATTTTTAAAAAAATGAAAAAAATATAAATAAATGACAGAATAAAGTAAAAAACCTCGTTATCATATCATCTTTTAAGCAATTTGAGTATTAATAAATTATTTGAAAATAAGCAAATTTTTAGTTTAAGAGGTAAAAAAAAATTTGATTTGTTTTTAAAAGATAATTATGCTCCATCATTCGATCATGAGACTATTTTATATCTGTCCCTAAGGATCAGAATTCATTTTTATTTTACTTTATTGCAAAAATGATGTATTTAATACTTTCATGTGATATGCTGCAGTTTTAAATACCTAAAATATGACTGAAAATGTCAATTTAAAAAACAATTAATACCTTTGAACATGAATTTAAATAACTCCATACGTTTTGTTTGGCTATCTCATTTTATATTATCGCAGTATTTAGAGCAAACAGTTGCTTGTGGGTGTGGATGATATAAGTGAAAGAAGCATACAAAAAAAAAATTTTTTTTTCAGTTAATGCCCTCAATATTATATTTTTAAACTTCTCGCAAAAATGTATTAAAAAAATAATTGTCGCAAACAAATTAATATTAAGTAAGAACGAAACAACAATGATATTAAAATATGCTGAATCACTAGTGAGACAGGTGGGATGAAAGACATCGATACCAATTTGATTGAATAGTAAAACTAGAAGGTGTGTCTAAAATCCGGAAATTAATCAAGTTTCATTTTTTTTTGTCATAAAATTTATCAGGGGCTATTCGTTAGATTTCAATGCGGGTTATGTTTTTTCTTTGATTAAATATTAAGCATTAACAAATATTTGTCTTTTAAAACCTTTCATTACATAATAAAAATAATTATTATAAAATTGTAATTCTAAAACTAATTGCTAATTGATATAAAGCTTTAGTATGTTCCATTGATATATAATAAATGTCTTCTATCGGCGGAACCCCGACATTACGATTAAAGTTAGTTAAGGTAATTACGAACATTATAATCTAAAAGCAGACTATTTTTAAAATATTTAATTAAAGGGATGTAGATTTTTCATCGTTTCATCATTATCAATCTTAAATAAGGTTTTATATCCGACAGTTAAATTTTCAGTCCTTGTATTATATCCAACCTAGTATTGAATTTTTTTTGGTGTATACACATAAGCTGAAAATAAATAAGATAAGCCGAATTATGGTTTACTTCTAAATGAACTGAAGATACTTGCTATAAACGTTAAAAATGGCAATTTGGAAAGCATTTTTCTAGAATGTCAAGTATCCAAATGACTTAATTTATTAAATTTTAAAAAAAAATTTAAAAATATCCGTAAGGGAGGTGTGTATATTTGAGGCTGATGATTATGAAATTTAACACAAAACTGTGAGATCGTGGGTTCTATTCCAGCTGATGACAGTCTAAGTTTTTCCTTTTTTTTTTTAAGCGTGCATGTTAAAAACTAATAATTTAACAATTATTTAAAAAAAACTAGAACCCTACGCTCCCTGTTTATTTTGGTCACTAACCCTCGTGTTTGCTTCTGCACTCATTGCAGATTATGAGGAAAAACGGTTTATTTCCATTTTATTTCTATAAAAATTACGATAGAATTACCATTTACTTCTTGAAGATGACTAAATTTAGGCAAATCAATAAAATTGGCACCTACCCCAGAGTTATTACTCAATGAAGATAGACTCAAGGGATAGAGCATTCTTCTCTGAATGAGGTGCACCGAATCCCAGTGATAGCTGGCCGATATGAATCTTTTACCAACCACAGCGCTGACGTGAAATATTTTCTGTGGTAGGCCGATCATGGCTTAGAGTCCCTTTGCCGTCAGGCTAACCGTGGGAGGTACTCGTGCTCTTCCTCTCTATGTAACGCAAATGCGGGTTAGTTCCATCAAAACGTCCTACATGACGGCAAAAATTTCCTCCAATACTTGTTCCTGATGTTCTCTTGTATGATGGATAGGGTTCAAAATTACAAGGCTACGGAGTTGAGCATTAGTAGTCGTAAACTCGAAATTGGGTGGGCTGTTCAATGACTGTTATAAAATAAACTAATAACTTGGTCACGATAGCTTGGTTGGTAGAGCTATGGAGTCCTGCTCGTGAGAATGGGAGTTCGAATTCAGCCGGCCGAATAATACCCATGTATAAAATGGTGAATGGTGCATGTTAAATCTGTCGGGGTCATAAACTCCTCCTAGTTCTCATAACAATTCAATACCTCTGGAAACTGATCCAGGAGTTTTCTTGTCTTCTGAACTGGTTTCAAAATTTAAATTAGTTAAACATTGGATCAAAATTGAGTCAGTTTTTCAACGATTATAAAAAAAAAACTAATAATCAAACTTGCATTCTTTCTAACTCCTTGCATAGTTTCTACACACCTTCATAATTTGATGTTTCTAAGTCTTACAGGTTTTGAGCTGCAAAGCAAACTGTACATCTTACAGGGAATTGATTTTGATGGTGTGATAGAAGATTCGCCTCTCAAAAAGCGCGAAAAGTATTGTTACCTTAAATTTTCGTTAAAAATAATGTATATAAGCTTTTATAATTAATTTTTTTGTTTTTAATTCTTAAAATAAAATAATTTTTAATTATTCAAAATTAAAATTTATTCCCTAAATTTACTCATAAAGGGCCCCCAGATAATGTCAGGCCCAGGGCCCCTATAAACATAAAAACGGCTCTGGTTTAATACTAAATAAGTTTAGTGTAAATAATTATAATTATAATAATTATAAAGAATTTCTCACGCTTAAAGTAAATATAATAAATCGCATTTTTAAGATACACAATTTATGCAAATAGGAAATAAAATGAAATAATTAAATTTTATATTTATTTTAAATTTAAATTAAAATAATTTAATTTAAATTTAATTTAAATATTAAATTTAACAGACCATCCACTTATTATTTAATGACTCATGCAAGAATAAATTTGAAAAATAAGATATCATACCTTGTAATTATGTGCGATAATCCAGTGTAAATATCCAGTGATGCACGTGTATACACAGAAAAAAAAAACATCTATTTGGAGTAACATGAAATCGAGTGAAGTAAATTTAACAATAAGAATAACTAATGATTGTTAAGATTGAAAAAGATTTCGATCGGGTTGCAGGAGACATTACACGTTTCGGTCACCACAATGGCTTAATTGACTTAAATGGCTTAATTCCTTTTTAGAATAATTAAAAAAACAAATCATCTGAAAAAATGGGGCGAATTAATGACTTGGATTAATAACATTAACAATCATTTAATTAAAGACTGGTTAAATAAGTACATGTTAAAGAAATTCAGACGAGATATTATATAAACTATCACCGACCGGTCCCAAGCTTCAACTGCCGATCCGGGGGAACAGGAAACAAGACATGTTGGTTGAGGTAAAGATATTGCGCTTTGGCCTCAACTACCATTTCGGTGAGACAAGTCCATCAAGTTGCAATAATCTCATCACTTGCAGTGAAGTGTGATCAAATCTCACTGGACTTTTTCACAGAGGCCGTGAATAAAGATGTTTGGAATTAGAAACATTCTGAATACTTCGAATATTTAGCAAATAATAATTAACAAACAAAATTGTAAATAACGTAATACAGAATTTAAAAATCAGTTCTCAAATCGATATTCAATCGTGGAAGGATTAGTCAAGAATTTAAGCTAGCCTCTACATCACAACTTCTTTTTCTGCCTACTTGATTGGTTATCTCACAGCTTAACACCGCCTTTTTTTTCAGGTAGGCAATCAGAGTGGGAAAAGATCACAATGATTGGTTAGCCTTAAAAAGGGTAGGAAGGGCAAGCAGTCTTAGGCGTGTCAGTGTATTTATAAGAAAATTTTCTTCAGATACATTTTTCATTATTTTTTTCGTATATTAGCTATTAGCAGTTAAAAATAATCAAATCCGAGTCATTGTGAAACATTGATAATATGGAGCTTATATGCGGAGAACACTTTGAAACAACTTCCTCTTGATATTGTAATAAAATGGAAAAATAGTATATTGCCAATAATTATTAATTATGAACTCTATTATTTATTAGAATAAAATCAATTGAAGAGGAAGACAGTAATAACCAATAAGAAAATATTTGTACCCGTTTTTAGCTGATTTGGATGGGGGAGGAGGAAGTATTCCTATTATTCTTTCCTAATATCCCCCTTCAATGCCGAGCTTAGTTTTTTGTATTAAGTGGGCGCTACTTTTCCTCGCATAAAAGAGCATAATCGACTCCTCGGGATAAACTCCCAAATGTTTCGTTTTCTCTGAAAATATATTCTATGGAAGCCAGGAAAGAGGTTCCATCCGTTGCATTAAGAAGTATTTTTGAATGTTGGGACCATATGCAACGCCTCCAATAACTGAAAGCCTCCACACGGTTTTCGTAAGTAGTCCGATCAGACCACGATGAGGGTAAACCCAAACTGCGGAAACTAATAATTGGTGCACCGGAGTACCTGGCCAAAAAGGCCACCTCCGTAAATTATATGATTACAAGCTGAATCAAAGGCCATTGATATTAAAATTATTTGGGTTAGTCAACTTAATGTTAGTAGTTAAATAATATTAAGGAAAAGAAAATAGAACACGGATAACACAGACAGGTACTAACATATAAAATAAATAAATAAAAATTAATTATTTATTATAAATCATTATTTATTTTTTATATATAATTATTGAAAAATAAGCAGTTAGTGATTAACATTGTTAAGTTGTATTAGTAAATTGAATCAGAATGAGCCGCAGTAATTCCGCGAAGTATTGGGCCAACCCAAGAAGGTGGAAAAGGGTAATGATGATAGAGGAGCCAGTCAGGGGGATAGAAAAATCATCAAACGATGTCTTGGAGATTATTATAGTAATGGAGAATGGCCTTAGGCCGTCTCCTGCACTTAGGGTCATCTGGGTCGTAGTTAGAGGAAGACCATATAAGGGGGTTGAAGTGTCCAGTGCTCTTAAGAAAATACTTGAGAGAACTATTTTTGTATAAGTCAAGAAGGCTAGGCGTACAGGTGTCATTACGAAATAAATTCCGATTGCGTTTCGTGCATTTGCTTTTAGGTTTCAATTTATGATAAAACTATTTTTGTTTGGACTTAGTGCTTTTTTTTACACTGTATCAAAGAAAAATTGGAATATTTTGATAAATGATTCCAGGATAGTTTTTTTTTTTTTAGTGCAGGTAGTGATTATCGTTTCATATATTACAACATCCATACATGACTTCCATGTAAGATTATCGATAGATGATGATATCATATGATTATAAATGAAGTTTAAATACCACTGGGAAAAATGATAACGTAAGGGATTAAAAGTTGGCATTTATGCGAATGCCGTTATTTTTTTTCTTTTTAGTGCTGCGATTGGCTCTGATGTTTACTGAATTCCTGCTGAACATCTTATTGAAGATTTAATTTATTACATTTCAATAAAATGCCCGTTTGGTAAATTTTAAGAAAAATTCTGTACATGGAAGTGTTACTTTTAACCGGTTATCTAATAAGAGTTCACCATGAGAAGTTACCCTAACTTTCTATTTTTCTCAGACCTCAATTTAAGCGCCCAACTTCATTCTGTAAGTAGGAAAACACATAAGATCATTAAAATTTCAGTTTTCTCATATCTTCAAAGAACATGCTATTAAAATTTAAAAAATTTTCACATTTTAAGGAGAAATATTGATTGTTCATGACATTTGGCAGAAAAGGTAGATTATAAATATTTTACAAAAATAATAATAAATAACTTAGTTTATATTTAATTATCTTACGAAAAATATAATAATTATATTACGAATTTATATTTATCTATAATATTATATCCTATACCTAAATTTTGTGCGAAATTGCACAAGAATCATCATTTGAGGAATTCATTGGAAAAACCAGTTAACCAGGCATTTTTGTGAATTTGAGTAAATGTGCTAAAATGTTTACACGTTACTTTTTTTTTCCCTTGTTAATCCGATAATATATATGTAAGGGTAGGTAGCAGGTAGAGATGGGCAAAGTTATTACTTTGAAAGAACCATGGTCGAATTAAAAAAAAAATGCCTCTTGCATTAACTTCAGAAAAATGGGGAAATTTATAGAGGTTGAAAAAAAAGTTAAAGCGTGAAAATATGGCAAACAGAAAAAAGCTTCAAGAAATAAGGAGACAAAAAAGTAAAACAAAAAAGTGATAAAATAATAAGAATAAAAACATCATATGATCATGTTTTCAAACTCTATTATCAACTTGTAAAAAAGGAAATGTAAAGCATTTTTTTTTCAATTTTACAACTTTACTTTCAATTTCATGACTGAAATAAATGTGAAATTTTCTACATTAATTGGATTGTGGTTATATGTTGTAATTCCAAGTAAAGTCTCGTTTTTATATATTTGCATAGCTTTTAAATTCATAAAGAGGTTTAAAAAAATCCCAAAATTAAGGGTTCATTGTCTTGCCTTCATTGTCTTATATAAAATCTGCAAAGAGCTATAAATCTGTGAGATCTTGCTTCTTTAATTCAGGTACCAGAATATGTATCAGACATCAGAATACATCTATGTGCATATGTATATGAACTGACAGGAGATACAGCTACCCCAATGTTGCTTAATTCAAAATGTTTTACCTCAATGTATATATATTTCATGATGTATGGGATAGGGGCCGCTGCGAGCCCAAGGTGCCCAGTTTTTCTAAATAAAGCAAGCAAGGGCTGACAGGAGCATTCTGTTGCTTAGGTTGCTGGTTCTATTACTGTTGATGATTCTGGTAGTTGGATATCTGGGACACTGTTTAAAGTTGGCTGTATGTGGTTCACCACAATTTGCACAGGTTGCTGGTGTATCCCTTGCTTTTTGGCATAGATGGGTCAGATGCTCCTGGCCGCATTTTAGGCATTTTGGAGGCTGCTGACAGAATGCTTGAACATGGTTGAATTGTTGGCATCGATGGCAGTGTGTAAAACCACTGCGCCCTCAGTAGCTTGATATTGAGACAAAGAGGTTCATGAATCTGGTTAAATAAAAAAAATTGAGTCTGGAATCTGGTTAAATAATTGCTGCTTTCAGTTTTATCTAGGGTGACTATGAGCAGCGGAAGATTGATTCTTCCTTGCTTTCTATATGTTTGCATTTGAGTGAAAGTTCTAAGCGCGTATTCGTAATTTATTACATTTTGGTGAACTTCATCTGATGTTATATCTATCGAAATGCTTTTTATTACAATTCTGAGTGGTTTTTCTGCGTTAATTTGGAATGTGTGGTATTTTACTTCTAATTCATCCAGTATGTCTACTGCGTGACATCTCATATCAACTTCGAAAAAGTGCAGTTTAAGATATTCACCGATGTATTTTCCTTCAAAGCTTGCTATTTTCTGTTCTTGCAATTTCTGTTTGAAATTTATTCATTTTACATCACTGTCCTTGATAATAATAGGTGGAATTTTCAGCTTATTTGTCCTTTTGCATGGAAATCATCAGTATCATCCATTTCTTCTTCTTCGTCATTGATTTGTTTTGATGAGTTTCCCCCAGGTCCGGTGCTTCTATCCGTTTCTCCACGTTGACACGCCTTTGGTTAGACGGTTGCTGAATTGTCCCTACATCTCCCGTAGTGGCAGAGCTATCATTGGGGTTTCTTGTCAATATAAGTTTTTTGTTGCAGCTTATTTTTTTTTAACTGTTGGTTTGTCTTCTTCACAGCTGGAGGATTTACTTCTTTCATAGGCAGTTTGTTGTTTATCAGCATCAGATTCCTTGTTATTTTCACTGCTTGTTGTCTGATACTGCTTGTTACATTGGGTTTTCTTGTCAATATAAGTTTTTTGTTGCAGCTTATTTTTTTTTCACTGTTGGTTTGTCTTCTTTACAGCTGGAGGATCTATTTCTTTCGTAGGCGGCTTGTTGTTTATCAGCATCAGATTCTTTGTTATTTTTACTGCTTGTTGATCATCTGTTTTATTTTTTGTTGTGGCTTTCTTACGGCTTTCGTTTCTCTTTTATGATGATTCTATTGGAGCTCTGGGAGTATTAGGAGTTGTGATTGTTGGCTCTTTTTGTTTGCTTATTTTCAATAAATGTCTGTTTTCATTTCTCACGATCTCATTATCGGCTTGTAGTTTGTTGATAGTTCGATGTAAATTGTCCATCTCTGTTTCAAAAAAGGATTCGATATCTTCTAATTGCAGAGATAAAGTTTTATTAACATCCATTTGGTGTTTTAATTGTTGTCTTATAAGATCAACTGTAACTGTTACCCAGCTGGATACAATATCATCGTTTTTTGTGGTACTAACAATATTGTATATATTTGCAGAAAGGTTTTGCAAAATTAAATTGCAAGTAGTAATGATAGTTTATTTTTTCTTGAAACTTGCAGTGTGCAGTAAACACTGCACGGAGAAATAAACTTAATGTTTTTGAGGTGAATAAAGTAATAAACTTCATTATCTACCTGATACTAGTTAATTCAAAATAGTTGTATAGCTTGCACTATGTGGTCTGTAATTAAGATGTAATCCACTTGTGCAACGGCAAAAAAAAAAACTGGTTTTATCACTATTGCATGCTAATACACTATCACAACACTGTTGAGCACTATGCTCTGAATTAACGAGATTAACACACAATTGTTTCGCAAAATTATAAGTACTAGATGCATCACAGGTTTAAAATATTCACAGTAATAGTTTGTAATCATTATCCTATCACTGAAAGGCAGTGATTTATAAACACTGAAAAAACACTATTGTAGGATGATATTTACATTGTTGCTATTTAGCAATCAGGAAACATAAATAATAAACTCAATTTGCGTAATACGCCCACCAAAACTGTTGACGTAAATATTCACAACTCACTCGATAACTATGAGTTCAAATTCAAATGGTTGAACAAGATCAGCGGTAGAATAATCGCCTAGTCTCGGCAACTTCCGGGGAGCATCCCACGAAAAACTTTAAAAAAAAAAGAAGAAGAAAAAACACAAAGAGGGGGGGGGGGCAACTCGAAACGTTTAACTCGTAGCCATCCCCGGGCAAACCACTACACGTTTTTTCCTCCACATATTTGCAAGTTCAAAATTCACTTGGTGAGTTGGCTGCTGTAGCTCGCGCAATAGATTACGATACGAAAATATTTCAGGAAAATGAATATTTATTCACTCGTGCTGCGTTTTCAATAAGATATTTCTTATTACCTTCTTTCTCGCAGAAAACTTTGAGTGGGCGTTACTTTTCATAGAATGCAAATCAATACCGACAACCGGATTTAGTTTACCCCCATATTCTATAAGGTATTTTTTTATTACATTCTTTCTCAGAGAAAACTTTGAGTAGGCGTTACTTTTCATAGAATGCAAATCAATACCGACAACCGGATTTAGAATAAAGTAAGCGTTACATAGGTTTGACAATCGACACTTTCTTTTTAAAAGCGCTATTCAAATTGTGCGGAAAGATTTCTTAATGGGTTCAATAGTAAAAATGGTGCAAAGTATTTTTTTTTTCTCGTAATCTGTGTTTAAGACTTCAAGCGCATCTCCTTTGAATCTGGCTAAAACGTATTCTCTTTACTCCATGATGGAAACATATAGCCATTCTAATATGGTGAAAGAGATGTTCCCCCAACTGAGATTTGTCATTTTGTTAAACTCAGACTAGGAAAAACGAGAAGAAATTTGACTTTAAAAAAGCATAATGTCTATAAAAAAAAGAAGTTTAAATCTACCACTTTAATTAAAAATATTTAATGATCTTCATTTTAGTTACATGATCTTGTAGCAACTTTTTGTAAAACTACTTATATAACTATTTTGTAAGGCATTTGCTGGAAGTATTAAACTTCTAGCGAATGCTGATTGGTTACTATTATGAGAGTCTTTAAGTTACTACCAGCATATACAATTCAGCGTGGCCTCAACCCAAAAAATTTGAAAACTTGCCGGAGGAAGTAAAATGAAATTATTTTGTTAATTCATTTATCACAATAATATAAATCGCAATATTTTTGTAGATTAAAAGAAATAACTTAATTTCTAAAATCAAAATATATAAAGTTTTCAAGGCAACGTCAACCGAGAAAATTTGAAAAGTTGCTGGAAAAAAAGCAAAAAAAAATTTTATTCCTGTGAATTACAATATTTTTGTAGATTAAAAGAAAGAAATCTAGATGTTAAATCCTGCAACTTAATTTTTAAAATTTCCACAGCAACATCTAACAAGCATCGATGGTGTAAGTTGCCATAAAAAATAATCAACTTCTGCGTAAAGGTAATGAGTAAATGTTTCTTAATTCCTATTAATCACAATATCCTTGAAGATAAAAAGAAATAAATCAAAATGTTAAATCTAGTAACCTAATATTTAAAATGAAAGTATTTAAATTTTCCAATTGTTTCCATGTAACATTAACTATGGATACTCCAACGAGCGAAACCTCCATGTAACCTACTAATATAGATAGATGCTAGAACAAACTTAAGTTTGCTATATCTTCCTTTAATTAATGAGAGTGTCTCAATTCCCTAAGGGCACTAATTCAGATGAAGAAAAGGAGTGCCGGCTTCACGGGTAGGCACTCCGTTCACACAATCAGTCTGAGGAATCTAATGTAACATTATCTAAAGATTTTAAAAAAATTTCATATTATGGTTGGTATTATATGAATATTTATTGAGAAAAATAAACATTATTGAATGCATTTCAAAATTAATTATTAATCAATAAATGATTTATTAAATCATGATTTTGATTGCACAGTACTTTGATTGTACAGTTAGGGGTTCTGTTTATTTATTTAATTTTAAGAAAATATTCCGCTTATTGGTTGCACAAATATTTATTTTAATTGATCAGAATTTATAAGCAATGTGTGGATATTGAAAAAGTTTATTCAGTTACTCAGTTGTGTGATTGTTCTTAGAAATTTGAAAATGATTATAAAACAATTGTTTTTATTGTTTATCTTACTTGAAGATTTTTTTGTCAATATTTGTGTTTCCGTAATTATTTTATTCCGAACACTTTTTTTAGATAAAAATTCAGCCTGATTTGCAAATGACACTTATGATACCTTTCTAATAAATTCTTTTTGTATACGATACCCCATAGCCTTCTTCTCAAAGTAAAAATGTGTAAGCAAAAGTAGTCGAAATTCGATATTTAATCAGCACACAATCTAAAACATTTAAAAAGTTTTGACAAATCTTTTTTAAGGCATCTGAAATTCAAAAAATGAAAACCTTTTCTTTGCTCGAAAAAGCAAGATCGTGTTTTTGATAATTACTTATCTCTTTTTGACATCATAGTCTATGATGTTTTTAATCTCGCCTCCCTTATTAATGATTCACCTAATTTTCATTATATTTTTCCCTTTTCCCTCCCATAAATAATAACTTCTGATCTTCACTATAATATTTTTATTGCTTCCATTATGACAAACATGGCAGAATTTATTTTAAAGTATGCCGTTATCGAAGATACGTATTACAAATAGTGTCGCTATTCATTTACCCACTAGTGCTCACGGTTTTCTTAAACACATCATAACCCTTACAAAAATAAATTTTAAAAAGTTTTTTAGTCTAAATTGTTTTAACTACAACAGATTTTTTTTAAATAAAACAAAAACTTTCCATTCAGAATTTTACTTTATTATATTATATTGCTCTTTAATTCATTATGTCGTATAATTTTATAATAGTGTAGTTTTATAACTAATGTACTGGAGTTCCATTGATAAGATAGAGAAATATTACACTTACATTTTTCACCAGGTTGTTGGACCAGGAAAATGTTGAGCATGGTTGCAGATAACTTTTAGAGAAGTTGATAAGCGTAAATAAGTCTTACGAAGTTTTGATGTAACTGGAAGAACTATATTGTTAAATTGACTAACAATGATTTTATTAACAATGATCTATTGTCATTTGTCACATTTGGAAATTATATTTTAAAAAAAAATTTTAGGTTTTGATTGTTGTTAGATATTTGGAATTTTTGTAAATCCAACAATACTTCTTTTCCATTATTTACTTAATGTTTAAACTGAGTGCAATTAATACACGTTACCAAAAAAAAATTTTTTTTGAAATTATACTTCTTATGCGACTTCCAACAAGGTTGCGTTAAACGTTTAACGCTACATTTTCATTGGCCGGGATATCACGTGGTAGGATTCAGTTTTCCCTCATTCATTTCCATATTGTTTTGGTTCTCACTATGATAAAAATAATAAAAGTCATAAATGTATTGTTTTTCTATAAATATTTTAGTTTGATTTGATACACACATAATTTAAAAGGGTAGTATTTTTTATTTTCAAACTTAGTGGATAACAATTGTAAAAAACGAGTGAAAATAATCCCACGTACAATGCGACTGATTTAAGGTCATGTCAAGGTACGTCTCTTGTGAATATCAATTGATTGTTAGGTTTTTTTTCTTCTGAAATTACATTATGACGCATTCACATATACTACCGGTCAAAAGTTTGCGAAAATTTTGAATTCTGCAAAGAAAAGGTCTTAATTCAAATGTTCATAGAGCTGCGAAAAATCATTCAAATTGCATGAAAATTTGGTATGTACTAAAGTGAACCCTCTACATTTAGTTACATATGATCAAATTGCAATACTTTGTTTTTTGCGAACTGAATTTAGCTTTTCATCATGGATTGTTTTTATGGTGAAAAATTTGTTTAGTTTGAACACTTGCCAAACTTGCACAAAATTTTTTTTGTACTTTTTGTTAATGGAAAATAGTTATTTTAACCGTTCTATGTAAGCCTTCAAAATTTCATATCGATTTGATTCTTTTTGACGAAGTTATAGAATTTTGAAAAATATGTGTACTTTTCTCGATTTCTGAGCATTCCACATATGCGGTCTTTTGGTCCATACATCTTCTACCAAAGAACTTTTTAATTTTAACGTTTTCTATATTTTCAAATAATTAATATTGGTTATAAAACAAATATTCTTATTCATTATTGTAATTATTGTTATTAAAAAGAATTTATTATGAATATGATTAAAACAATGTCTCATAGATGTCACATTTCATCGAAAATTTGTTTGTTCTTGCAAACGATGCTCTGATATTTCGAATAGAAATCAGTTATGGGACATTTTACAACAGGAATGGAACTCTATATCACTTAAAGTGATTAATGGTTTGTTAGAACGAATGCCACGCATATGTAAGGCAATAATAAAAGTAAAAGGTGGATGGTTCGAGGAATCTAAGATTTAAA
>NC_092209.1:26690676-26697611 GCF_043381705.1 Parasteatoda tepidariorum | reverse complement strand
GGCGAGACGATGAGGCAACCACAAGCACTTCCACTTGTTCAAGAGGTCCACGAGGGAAAAATGCACAATATTACCGTTATTACAGAGCACGGAAGCGAGCGGAACAGGAAAAAGAGTTGTTGAATAGAACTAGTGATCCTTCTACGACTGCTGATTCTTCTACAATTAACGTCGCAGGTTACGAAGTTTAACTTCTTCTTAACTCCACCCACTATTTTTTTTTTGTTGCAATAGTTTAATTATACTCCAACTAAACTTTTTACAAATTTCACCTTATCTTTAAAAGAAATTAATTTAATATTTAAAAAAATCTATTAGTTTTGAGAATTTAACCCAAATATACTTCTCAAATGGCTCAGTGGTTAAAGCACTAAACAGTCATTATGGTGAACTGGGATTCGATCCCTAGGCGACATTTGAAGCTAACCTAACTTAACTTCGATCGGTATCAGCTTGTAGGCAAAATAAAGGCCGCCAGTGTGCCATACTGACTACATTGCCGTAACCGAGCGGTTAGTATGGAAATTGTTTAGCTTTAACCTCCATGACTTCTCTGGTCCACAACGAGCTGTTGTGGGATCAAAGCTTAACCCCGTCCAGCCACCGTCAGGGGGCATCCGGAGAATACTCTAGACTCTAAGTGCGCGCACGTGACCCCTCAGCAAAAAAAAGAGGATTCAAAAAGGTAGGCTTGGTGGCGATCCATGGCAACACCAGAATGCCTCAAGGAATTTAGTGAAATCTTATAATTAACAAAAGTTGCTACTCAGTAAATAGAATTTAGGAGTTTGAGTGTTGAAACATAATAGGCGATGCATCAAAAAAAAAAAAAAAAACACTGAAAAAAAAGTAGCAAACATATTGTAATGATGTTGTGGGACGTTTTTTTTTAAGCCTGCTTACTTAGTTGTTATTTGAAAAATGTGATTCCAATGTAATTGTCTATGGAAATACTTTAATACATGCTACTTACATAATTATTTAGTCGCAATTTGAAAAATATTATTTCAAATTGATTGTCAATGCATAGGCTTCATTTCCTTAAAAAAAACTTTTTAGACGGCAAAAGTCGATATATTTCAAGAGCTCGCATTATCACTTAGTAGTAGTGTCTAAAATCTGTGATGGTCTAAGAATTTATCCCCCTCATGTTAATCTTAGTTTGTCATATTCCATCTCATATTTTGAATTATTTATAAGCAATTTTAACACTAGACTGCGCGAGGAAGTCATTTTGACAGCTTTTTAATTTCAATTAGAAAAACAATGATGTATATAATGACGTAATTTCTTAGAATTTTGTGACTTTTTGCACAACATATAATTTTTTTATTGTTAATGCTTATTAATAACTTGTTATATAACTGTAAATAATATAAAAAATTAATTTTGAACAAATTTCTTTACACATTAGTTATTCTTTCACAATCCAGTCTTTTGACTGCTTTTGGGCAATATAGGTATATATTAAGTTTCAGTCTTTCTAGTGCTAATAACATTAGTTAGCAGTTAAAAAAAACTAGTACCATTTATGTTTTCAAAAATAAACACAGGAAATGTAAAGCCGCTGAACTGTATATACTAGCAGGTGGTAAGCAATGTGGAAATGCGAGTCATTCAATTCATATAGGCTAAAGCGGAAAAACTGCTAGCTGGTTAGCATTTCGCCTATATATTGTTTCAGTAGCACCAAAATGGTGTGACTATAAAAGTTACTTACAGTTTTTAAAAAAAAACCTTTTAAGTAAAATAATAACTATTCAAAATTACAAAATATGTAACACATTTGCACATTATTTGAATGCATTTACTCTTTAAAAAAATATTTATTTTGTTACATGAAAGTAATTTTAAATATTGATTGTGAAAAAACAGATAACTGTCCTTTTCTGACTTGACAAATTTAATTAAAACTTACCATGTTTATTATGTTACTCATTATTAACTTATTAATTTGATCAAACTTAACACTTTTATTCCATTACTTATTATCAGCTTATAGTTTCGTTAAAGCTTGTTATGTTACTTATTAATTAAAATTATTTATTATATTTTTTATTATTGTAACAATTATTGACTGGTTTTATTGCGATCCTGCAGAAACTACATAAAATAAAATTCGGAAGTTTGTCAAGAAAGTACAATCGCAATTTAAAAACTACCACTTGAAAATGTTCATTCGCTGTCCGGAGCAAGTTGGCATCTCTGTGTACATGTTACCGTCAAAGTATGAAATCCGACATTGTATAGAATGCCTAAAATTAGCCGGCAAAGTATGAAATGATTTATATTTCACACATTGCCTCGGCATTCTATAGAATGCCAAATGAGAAACCGGTAAAGTATAAAATACAAAATGTCATTCAAATTCGTCAAAATGTCATTCAAAAATGACAAATTCAAAACGTCACCCGATTTTATATTAATTTATTCATGGATATAATTACATTTATTCGATATTTTAATACTTACTGACGATAGATTACATTTATTCAATATTTTAATACTTACTGACGATAGATTACATTTATTCGATATTTTATACTTACTGACAATAGATTAGAAGAAACATCAGTGTTTGGAGTATCGGGCAAATGTATACCGGGCAATGGCACTTGACCTTAAAAAAAACATCAGTGTAGGATATACCGGGCAAATGTATAACGGGTAGTGGCACTAGGCCTAGAATATATTTCAGACATTCAACAAAGGTCTAGTCAAGACGGTATACATTTGCCCGGTATATCCTACACTGATGTTTTTTTTAAGGTCAAGTGCCATTGCCCGGTATGCATTTGCCCGATACTCTAAACACTGATGTTTCTTCTAATCTATCGTCAGTAAGTATTAAAATATCGAATAAATGTAATTATATCCACGAATAAATTAATATCAAATCGGATGCTATAAATATTTCGGACATTCACCAAAGCGACTATGTGATTGTCAGCATTCCTCGGTGAAAGTCAACAACCACCGATTTCGGCCATTCACAGTAACATGCACATCATTTACATAACAACCTCATCAGGACGTTTATTTCACACTTTGCTTAAATAGCATTTGGCATTCTATAGAATGCCTAGGAATTTTATACAATGCCTAGGGAAAGTATGTATGGAGCTACGAACAAACTCAGTGCCGGTGACCGCCATGGCATTCAACGTGTTAAACATAGCTACATTTATGAAAAATATTTGAGCTGAGTTTATTTATTTTATTGATTAGATTGATTTTCCAGTTCGTTAAAATAGGTACAACAGAGATTTTTAAGATGCGTGTAGAAAATAATCTCGGCTTTTGTTCATTTTTCATTGGAAGATGATAATCCTATAAAATGCTTTTAGTGCTTGCACCTGGTCGTAACTTGATATCATTTATTTTATGGTCTAGTTTTTCTTTTAGGATTAAGCTTTATTGCTATTGTCTGGATTGATTTTTTTTTGTGAATATGTGCTTTTGAAAAGTTTAAATTCTCTAAAGTGTACTGGTTGTTTATAAGTATCGGATAACTATATAAAATAGGTAAGTAATTTCTGGATACAATTCATGCTTTCTTATCAAATGAATGATCTCAAAATTAATAAAAAGTGAAGAAACTTAATCTGGCTGATAATCTTTTGTTTACTAAACTCTTAACCGTCTACCCACTGGACTAACAGTAGTATGTAACTAATGAGAAGCGCTGTTAAGTTAAGAGCTACGTTTAAATGATTTAACGGTGTTTTGCAGGTCTGGCAACTACTATGTTTTTTGTGAAATATTTTATGGAGTGGTAGACTTTTAAAAATCAAAGATTTTAGAATTTTCGGTAATTTTGCCAATATTTTAAAATCCTTACCACGAAAGAACTGGAACTCAGTGTCGTTGCATATGAACATTTAAATCATTTCGGATGGTTGAGTGGAAAATAAATTAGATAAATGAAAATATCATACTTAAAATGAATTCTTAGCTACCACTGAAATACATTTTAAACAAATACGGCGGAATGTTGGAAGCCTGGGAATACAATCGTTTTTACATTTGGTTTGCGCATTGAACTTATGAATGTGCCTAAGGCCGGAGTGGCCCTTTACCTATAGAAAAATGTTAAAGTGAACATAATACTACCTAATAGATAGGTAAGAAATATAAATAAACTAGCATTTGTATTAAAAGTGGTAAGTTATTTGTGATAAAATTTTTAATATATATTTTTTATGTTGCTGATTTGGTTTTATAATAAGACAACTGGGAGATTCTAAACCGAATTTAGATTTTATTATTATTTAAATATTCTATGATTGTTTTGCTCATCAAGATTAATCCAAAGACTACTGTTGCAAAAATGCATTTATTTGTTTTTACGTAAAAAGCTCGAAAAATTTATACGTAGACTAATCTATTATTTATTATGTAAACTTCTGCTTTAGTTATTTAATATATTACAAAACCAAATTTATGGTCTGCCTGGGCTCCTGAGACGAATAACGGCCTTTTCCCCATTCATCCTGCAATGAGAACTTAAGCAAAAAAACAAGAGACAGATTACATAAAATGCAACAGATAATGGCCAAACCCAAAATTCAGAACAAAACATAAAATTTGATATATTTTGTTAAAAAAAAAAAAAGGTGATGAAATAATCGGCTGTTTTGTCTTGTCTTGTAAGAGTGAGTAGTTACAAGACAAAACATAAGATTGCTAAGTTGCAAATTAAAAAGCAAGGTGGTTGAAAAGTAGCTTTTTAATTTTTGCTTGCTTAAGACTATATTTGTTCGTCTTTTTTAAGGACAGTGTTGAGTAAATCTGCTTATATATTTTAACAGTAAATTTTGATATGCCTTTCTTTAATTAACGAATAATAAGTTTAAAAGAATTAATAACTCCACTGAGCTAGAGAGAAGACATAATTGTTATAGACATATCAATTTTTGATATGCCTCTCTTTAATTAATGGATAATGAGTTTAAAAGAACTAATGAGTCCACTGAGTTAGAGAGAAGACATAATTGATATAGGCATATTTACTTTTGATATGCCTTTCTTTAATTAACGGATAATGAGTTTAAAAGAACTAATGACTCCATTGAGTTAGAGAAAAGACATAATTGTTATAGACATATCAATTTTTGATATGCCTCTCTTTAATTAATGGATAATGAGTTTAAAAGAACCAATAACTCCACTGAGCTAGAGAGAAAACATAATTGATATAGGCATATCCATTTTTGATATGCCTTTCTTTAATTAACGGATAATGAGTTTAAAAGAACTAATGACTCCATTGAGTTAGAGAAAAGACATAATTGTTATAGACATATCAATTTTTGATATGCCTCTCTTTAATTACTGGATAATGAGCTTAAAAGAACTAATGAGTCCACGCAGCTAGTGTGAAGACATAAGCTGCTATGGACACGTCTGTTTTCGATATGCATTTCTTTAATTAACGAATAATGTAAATATTAAAAAAAAACTAATAGCTCCACTGAGATAGAGAAGACATAATTGATATAGACATATCAATTTTTGATCCGCCTCTCTTTAATTAATGGATAGTGAGTTTAAAAGAACTAAGGAATCCATGGAGCTACTGCAGAGACATAAACTGCTTTGGACATGTATATTTTTATATGCTTTTCTTTAATTAATGGATGAGTTGAAAAGAACTAATGAATTCCCGGATCATCTTTTAAGATACCACTTGGACGTTTAGGGGGACTAGTCACCTACATTGCCTGGTCACAGTTCTCACATAAGAATATCTACTTTATGAAAAAAAAGTGTTCGTCACTAACTTAAGTGATTGAATTTTGTCTTATTTTCTTTACAACTTCTGTAGAACCACGATTGATCGTTTTTCATGGAATCATTCATTACGAACAATCGATGCAGTAAAACGATAAATGCAGTTCATCTTAAAATATCAAATAATGATTTGAAAATGTATAAAAATTGTTTAAGGAACAATACACTTAAAAACAAATAAATTTAAAATGATCCTAAGAAATTTGAGGGCAAAACATTTATCTACTTCGAGGGAACATTTTTACGGTGTTAAAGAATAAAAAACAGATCATATTTACTATTTTAAAAATATCTGTAAATTTTGTTTTGAACGCAATAATTTTTTCGTAATTTGAGCAATAAATCTTCGACATTAATATCAGATTTTGTTTATTCTTTGTTAGTTAGTTTGAGTACAGAAAGCTCCTTATTGTTCCTAAGACCTTCCGCTAATGTTTTCACTGGTTTTGGTTATTTCACTTTCTCTAATACATTTTTTCAACTTCTGCAATCATTTGAAATACTTCTCCAGAATGCAGAATTTGAACTCCAGAAGGCAAGGAAACTCCTGTATCAAGTATTGAGAGAAATTTTGCATTCGTGTTGGACTTTTTGATGGAACTAGCACGTATTTGAGTTATTTGGAGAGGAAAATCACGAAAACTTCCTACGGTTAGCCTGATGGCAAGGGGACTCTAACCTGTGATTCGTCTACCACAGAGGATATTTTACGTCAGCTTTGAGGTCGGGAAGAGTCGGGTGCGGAATCCGTACCGACCAGCCATTGCCGGAATTCAAACCTGTTAACCTCATTGAAAGGCGAACTCTAACCTCTCAGTCTGCATATTTCCCTTGTAGTAAATAATACAAGAAGTTGAAAGCACATTAGGTTTTATTCGGGTGAAAAAAAAATTGTGATTAACCCCTAGGGGACGGGTGATTCAGAAAAGCATTTGTACAAAATCAGAATCAGGATGTAATTTAATAAAAAACAGTAACTTAAAAGTAGTCGTTTATAATTTGACAGACTTACTTTGCTTTTATTTTAATTATTGTTAGTTTAATCATGTATATAATCAATGTTAATTCAAAGTATAACTAAATAGTTTTATTTTGAACAAAGTAATGGTGAATTAAATAAATCAAACAATTATAACTCCGCC
>NC_092209.1:26677191-26690300 GCF_043381705.1 Parasteatoda tepidariorum | reverse complement strand
CAAACTTAATTGTTGTTTTACTACCACTTCGTAAAATCTTTTTCAACGACCTTACAAGTTGGCAGGTATGTTCATGCATATTGGTAATCCAAATTGTTCAATTAAAATTATTAATTGAAATCAGGAAAAGAAAAATATTAATTTTGCTACAACCTTAAATATTAAAAAAATCCTATTATAAAATTAGTGAAACTTATCAACCGTAATAAAAGTATTAATAAATTATGTCACCATCAAGCGGATTCATTATAAAAATGTCAGATATTTGATACTTTTTAAATTGTTAATATAACATGTTAGCCATAAAATCGTCTCAAAATAATTGTATAAAAGGTGAAGTAGCTAGAGATAAAATATGCTACCACTTTAAATATTCAAGGAAGCTATGACATTAAATTGGAAGCAGAAATTAATCGATTTATTATCAATAAATTGTAGTGAATTTTATGATTATTTACTCATGGCTTAAATAAAGCTACATAAATTTGGTCATAATAAAAAGAAATCTGAAATAATTCTAATCATGAATGATGAAATTGTATTATTTAGATTGCTCTTTAAAATCATCAGCTAAAAAATTTTAAAAAAAAGTAGCATGAATTTAAATTAAACATTTGGTAACTAAATTCACTAATCCTCAGAACTTTGAGTCAAACGTAAAATAACCCAAAGGTTACGGAAATGATGACATGTTTCCTTTTTTATAAGGAAAGTCATTTAACAGCTGGCCCAATTTTGAGCTTACGGCTACAAATGTTCAACTCCGTAGCCTTGTAATTTTGAATCCAATACTGAAGACAAGTAAACTCCTGTATGGAGTATTCATAGAAATTTTGTATTCTTGGTGAACTTTTTGATGGAACTTACCCGCATTTGCGTTATATTGAGAAGAAAATCACAGAAATTTCCAACGGTTGGCATGACGGCAAGGGGACTCTAATCTATGATTCGTCAACCACTGATGATATTTAGCGTCATTACTGTGGTCGGTGAGAGTCGGGTGTGGAATCCATATCGACCAGCCATCGCTGAGATTCAAACCCAGTTAACCTCATTGAAAGGCGAACGCTCTAACCCCTCAGTCAGCACAGCTCAGCATCTTTCCCTTGTAGTAAATAATACAAAAAGTTGAAAGCACATAAGGTTTTATTCGGGTAAAAAAAAAATGGCGATTAACCCCTTGGGGACGGGTGATTCACAAACGCATTCGAACGAAATCAGAATCAGGATGTAATTTAATAAAAAACGGTAACTTAAAAGTAGTCGTTTCTAATTTGACAGACTTACTTTGGTTTTACTTTAATTATTGCTAGTTTAATCATATATATAATCAATGATAATTCAAAGTATAACTAAATAGTTTTATTTTGAACAAAATAATGGTGAATTAAATAATTCAAGCAATTATAACTCCTCTCACAAATAAACTGCTACAGAATTACTTTGATTACCAGTTTTATCTTTTTACCCTGGTTGATACGGTCTTATGCTGGCACGTATTTGTGACAGTCGGCGCGAAAGGGTTAATAAATACATTTTTAAACACCATTTTTATCTCTGTGACTAGTGGAGTTAATTTTGCATTTTGCTAAATGATGTATAATATGACATTGTTTTGTTCTCTCTTAGGTACTTTTACAATATGGAGATGTGCTTCAAATTGTTGTCGGTGGGTATTGGCTTAATATTTCTATGTTTGTATAATAATATCAGTTGTGAAGTATTCACTTCCATGGCTGACGTGGAGAATTTGCTGAGTACTGAGAAAATACTTGTGGAGTCATTAGACAAGTATATTAAATTGGAAGAGAAGAGGCTAAATAAATTAAAGAAGTAAGTCAAAATTTATTTATTACTTTTGAACATTTTAATGTGGATTATTTGACCACAAATATTTTATTGGAAAAATTACATAACACCACCTAACCCATTGGCTCATACAGCGGGTAGCAGCTTGAAACAACTAAAAATTCAAAAATATTTGCTTTTAAGAATTCAGCAATTTCCAGAAACCGCTATTACCAATCACATTGCCTGCTAACCTCAACGAAACCAAACAAAATGACAAATACTCCACGATGAATGGGATAGGGGCAGCTTCGCGGCCCACGCACCAAAAGCAAGACAAAACAAGAAGCAACCTCTATTAATCACTTGACATATCATTTCTTGATATAGAAATGATTTTTGATTGCACCGTAAACAACAACTCGCAACGGAATTATGCACAGAGATGCCAACTGCTCCGGACACTCCAAAATAATGATATAAAAAACGGTAAATAACTACGAACTAAATCCTGAAAATATTTTAGTATTTTTGCTTGCTTTGTAACAGGTATAGTTTGACATAACTTTAACAAAGTGGTGAATTGTATAAGCCTATAAATTATTTAGAAACAGTGGTGGATAAAAATCTACTACATTGAATTTATTAAACCAAGAATCACAATTGATAAACTATCACTTTAAAATATTTACTTGCTGTCCGGAGCAAGATAGCTTCTCTGTGTTGAAAACTTCTGAGACACGTCAATTATTGTTTTGACATAAGAAACAAATGTCTCCCAGACGTCTTCGTATGTCAAGGGCTTAAGAAGGCGCTAGACCATACAAGAAACTTTTCATTGAAAATTTTCCTTCATCTCCATAAATAATTTATAATTTAAAGTTATAGTATAAAACAATTAGTTCTGGTAAACCTAGAGTAAGCCATGTTAAGTTAAAGATGCTGAAACGAAATTTTCTAAACATCGAAATAAAAACAAATTATGAGAGGATAACTTAGGATTTTGCAATGGGAAGTTCTCTTCAAATAATTTGCTTGTAAGTTGATTTTATTTTTAAATAATTTAACTCTATAAAAAAGTACAGCGATTGAATTTTTTTTAAGCGTTTGGCCTACTCTAGGTTTGTTTGAACACACTCTTTCTGTACTCATAATTTTAAATTAGTTATGGAGGGGAAACTGGATCAGCGTTGATAAGTTTCTCTCGTGGTATGGCTGCTTCTTCAATACGAATGAACAGATCAAAACATTTTAGACTAACTAGAGGGCTGCGCTCCCTGCTCGCTAACGCTCGCCAACCCCCGAAAATTGCTACGCAATCTTATATGGTTTGCTTCGCAAACAAAGCTGGCTTCGCTCGCTACTAACTTAGGTACATTGCAAATACACAAAATTCTAAGAATTCAAAACAATCATTCAAATCCATATAATAACTTTTTTTAAAAAAGAGATTACGTCTTTTTAGTAAATACTAAGTCATTAAAATAAATTTNCACTTTTTTGGTTCACTATATTCACAAAAAATGACATTATGCGTGTATAGCAAGGCAAGGGACCGAACATTTGGTTCACTATATCCGGGAGTTCGCTCACTATAAACTATGTTCACTATAGCGGGGTTTGACTGTATTAAGATCTATAAGTGAGCATAAATCATTTTTCTGAGTAATCATTTTTTGAAATAACATACAAAATTATATATATATATATATATATATTTATATTTTTAGAATCCTTATCCTTAAAAAAGGGCGGGGTAGACAAAATTTCGAAAAAATTGGGTCGTAAGAAAGATTTATATATATGGCGAAAGTTTAAAAAAATGCCAAATTACCTCGCCATAGAAAGTGAAACAATTTAATACAACCATAAAGAAACTGAATGAATGACAAGACGGCAAATACGAATTCGCATTAATAATTATTAAAATATATATTGAAAAAAATTAAAAAACATATTATTCCAATTCTATGCATACGTTTGTATATTATTGAAATTGTATCAATTAATGAAAGAACAAACTAAAAAATAAAATTAAAAAAAGCTAATGTCTAATCACATTCTGTCAGAAACATGTTTTTTTTAAACTCAACATTCCTTGAATAAAATGTTTTTATTCAATAAAATGTTTATTCAAATCTCTTTATTTAATTACTAATAAGTTTTTAGAATACTAAAAAAGAAATATCGTATTTTATGATTTTAAAAAAAAAGGATTAGCAATCGGTTATTAGTCAAAAAAATATAAATAAAATTTTACTCTACGCAGGCGTAAGTCAATTCCTTGTAAGTTACCTACATTTAAATATTAATAGCCCTATTTAAATATTTCTTTATTGTCGCCAAATTATTTTTTTAAAAATAATTAATTTTAATTTTTCTTGGCTTCTATCAAGTAAAAACTGCCGAAATTTTAGATTTTGCAATACAAAAATACGTAGATTAATATGGTAAAAAAAAATCATACCTCATAATTCAAAATTTTGTCATCCACAATTAAATTAAATAATAAAAAATAATTGTTAAAAATAATTATTAAAAATTATTTTTTGCATGACATTATCTTTGAGCAAATGGGTTTTCTAAGTGGGTGCAATTTTTTGAATTGCTTAATTAGTTTTAAAAGTATAACCAAAAGGGGAATTAACATTGAAGGATCCGAACTTTGGATCATGGAAGCCATATTTCCCAGATTGCGGATATTTCGAAGAGTAAGAATCCAAAAAAGTAAAAAAAATTATATGTTTATTCAGAGAAAGTACGTTTTTATGCCCGATTTCGTAACTTCATTAATAGTTAGAACTAAATAATTTGCATATTTGAGGTAACCCCCAAGAATCATTAAGATTGACACTTAGTAAGTGAAAATCCAATCATTTGAATAAAAGTTATTCAGGGTCATTTTTTTTTTTTTTTTTTTTTTTTTTTTTTTTTTTTTTTTTTTNTTGCCAACTGTATACTCTCTGGTGGTTAGAGATTCCAACTACGAGTTTCTTGATTCCAGCCAAAGAACTTCTCCATCCACATCACTTTTGAGACTTGGCATTTTGTATTTTATTCAAATATAAGTGTTTGCTGCTTAAATTTTTGTCAATATTTGTTTTAAATTTGAGAAATATTTGTTTTGGAACTATTCTGACACATTTTGCTCAATTTTAAGAAACACTTTTTTATAGTTTATGCCTGAATCAAAACGTAAATCACAAATTATGCCGAAATAAATTGTTTTTCAGAAGCCAAAAACCATTTTATGTTATTTATGATTAAAATGTATCAATTAAATTTATTGCTCGGTACTAACAAATTTAAAGATTAACTCCTTTAAGTCATAAAATACATTAAACAAAATTTTTCACATTTTATTTTTTATTTTTTTCCGATACATTAATCATTTTTGCTAACTATTTTGATGATGTGAATGTAATAGTTAAATCATAGTCCTTATAATCACCCAAAATAATTTATGCAACTGTAACAATTTCAAATGGATGAAATAACTATTTTCAATAATAACTACTTTCAATGAAATAATAACTATGTTCAATAATAATATTAAAATAATAAAACTAATTTTAAAATAATAATTTTAAAATAATAAAACGAGCAAAGTTTATGACTCTTGCAATTTGCATGGCTCGCCTCCCCCCCCCCCTTTAAGTCCAAGAAAGGTTGGCAAAGCACTGATCAACAGCACATAGAATTATATTTATATTGAACAAAAAATAAAATTTTTCTTTGATAAACAACACAGATTTTAAATGACTAAAAAAATTAAAAAAAAGTCCGTTTTAGAGTATAATAAAAGCTTTCTATAAAAGTCATTATTATAAATCTTAAAAGTACAAAATATTAATAAAAGTACAAAATATTATTAATATTAAATTAATCATAAACCTTACCTTTTGCACATTTTTTTTAAGAACGATGATTAGTTATTGACTTGCTTATACAAGAGCACACTCATCAGTAATCATGCAATAAATATAAATGATTAAACAAACATTTATTTCAGACATCGGTACTTCCCCTGAAAATCAAACCGAAACTTATGCCTGTAACCATAGGGATTTATCAAGACAGGAGCGAATGCGCATGCGTCGCAATGGGCGAATTTTCTAAATCGAAAACTGATTCGAAGCAGGTATGAAAATGTTTACTAAGTAGGAAAGTTTTAAAAAAAAGACCTAGAATCTAGGATCTGCATCTGCTAGTAATATTTTCGGAATTTTAATTAGATTTTTAATGTCGAAATAGTAACAAACTCCTTCAAAGCGATAGTCTTCATTTCATTTGGGGGGGGGGATTGCATTGTTTTAGAATTTGGAGCTAGATCTTATACATATTATTGTAAAACCTATGTCGAAATGCACAATTGTTCTTTATCTAAAGATTGTTTGTGATGCAGTTATCTTTCGTTTTTGAATATTTTTTAAACAGATATTTTATTAAATAACATGAGTTCAGAAGACAGGAAAATTAGACTATAAAGTAACTTGTAAATTTAATAAAATAAAAATGTAGTCACCGACTTTCATACCACAAAATATAGAATTATGTACCCAGTGGCGTAGCTAGGTAACCAAGGGCCCTGGGGCAAATTAAAAAATGGGGCCCCACTGCTATGTAAACTGATTAGGTTTTATCAAATAAAAATGTGAAATATACAAATACTTTAAAAATGCTAAGCTACGTAAGCTCTTTTTTGCGCACTGCAGGGCAGGTAATAAAAATATTAAACAGTAACAACATAAATTACAATTAATACTTGGTGTAGGTTTGGCTAATAAAACGAAATAGAGAAGATTCAAGGGTTTATTATATAAAGGTCGGGCCTACCAACTGACTAAATAACAATAATATTTACAATTTTTTCCTAGCTTTAGTTTTCGCAAAAGTATCAATGACTTCGTTTAAATCCAGGCTTGATGCGGTTTTGTTTTCAATTGCTATTAGCGATAAATGTCGGAGTCGAGTTTGGTCCATATTATTTCTTAAATAATTTTTTATTANAGTTCAGGTAAACCTAGAGTAAGCCATATTAAGTTAAAGATGCTGAAAAGAAATTTTCTAAACATCGAAATAAAAACAAATTATGAGAGGCAAACTTAGGATTTTGCAATGGGAAGTTCTCTTCAAATAATTTGCTTGTAAGTTGATTTTATTTTTAAATAATTTAACTCTATAAAAAAGTACAGCGATTGAATTTTTTTTAAGCGTTTGGCCTACTCTAGGTTTGTTTGAACACACTCTTTCTGTACTCATAATTTTAAATTAGTTATGGAGGGGAAACTGGATCAGCGTTGATAAGTTTCTCTCGTGGTATGGCTGCTTCTTCAATACGAATGAACAGATCAAAACATTTTAGACTAACTAGAGGGCTGCGCCCCCTGCTCGCTAACGCTCGCCAACCCCCGAAAATTGCTACGCAATCTTATATGGTTTGCTTCGCAAACCAAGCTGGCTTCGCTCGCTACTAACTTAGGTACATTGCAAATACACAAAATTCTAAGAATTCAAAACAATCATTCAAATCCATATAACAACTTTTTTTAAAAGAAAATTACATCTTTTTAGTAAATTCTAGGTCATTAAAATAAATTTGAATTCAAATAAATGACATGTAATTCGTTAAACCTATTAGAAATGTGCTATAGTATAAAATCTTAAAGCGTAACAACTTATCTAGGCCAAACAAATTCAATCGAACCTTTGTTTGGTCAATTAATATCGCTACACATCGTCACAAAATAATGATGCTTCTCTATATATTGTGAAAGTTTTTCCAATTTATCTAATTTGAATTATTTTTACATTGAACAATGTTTCAACTTTCTAAATAAAATATAGCAACATTTATTATAACATCATATTCGAGATTTATCGTTATAAGTGATACTCTCGTTATTATCATATTTAATGTTTAGAATTGTCAATATTGATCGTGATATTACCATATTATAAATTTATCGTTTTCTATAATACTCGTGAGACTTAGTCAATGTTTCATCGTCGTCGGGAGCTACAGTATATTCAACAATTATGGTAACGCATAGTTTATACTAAATAGAGTGAAAATTCTTTTTCAAGATTAAAAATATCGCTACTTTTAGATCTGGCTCGTTTCAAGTTGGCCTAGTAAAACTGAGTGCTGAAATTTTGTATTATTTAGCATATCGTATTAATCTGAAATAAAAAATCTGTGGTTGTTCACTGTAAATAAAAAAAGATTTATATTTAGGTTGAATCAAATGTATGCTAACCTGCATAATGCAGCGAAAAATGACAGCGTAACTTTTTTATCCAATCCGGTGAATGCATTTCTGTTGGTAAAGCAGTTGTCTTCAGACTGGAACACTACGATGAAATTGATTGATAATTCTAAGAGCCGAGGTAATTAATAAGTCATCATTTGTTTTTCAGAATGTGTTTACTATTTTCAACTTTTTGTTTATTCATGTTTCTCGTACACCCGGGAAAACTTAAGAATTGGTACAAAAAACCTGCTAAGTAGACCAACTGTCTAACTTGGGCTATATTTTCAAGAACCGAATTTACCCTATATAATAATGGGGTGCAAAAGTTCTGTAAAATGACCACCTGTCTGTCTATCTTCTGTGATTGCTAAAATCGGGCCTTGTTGTCTGCAGTTGTTATCGAATATTATTTTAAATAGTAAAATGCTTTGGAAAGCCTTTTTTTTACCACTATGTTATGTGTTAAAAATACACTTGCATAATATCAGAAGTTAACCTATGTTTCGAATTTCTGCCTGACCAGAAGAGGGCGTTGTAATCACTCACAATAATTCTGTAATCACTTATGTGGCAGGCAATGGATTGAATTGGATGGCCCCATTTCGTATCATATATTTTTATTGTTTTTTTATTAAATTTGTTTGTTATTAAATATGGTTTCTTTAATTAATGCACCCATTCACCAATGAATCATTCTGCAACAACCTAAGCCACGTTATGAATTGACCATATAAAAGACAGTAGAGGGCTTATGTAACAAATTAAGTACAACAAAAGTAATTTTTAAACGTTGAAGTGAAAATTATATGTTTTTTAATTGCATATATGTTTTTGCATAGCTATCAAAATGTGCTGATCGTTTTTTTAAATTAATCAGTTTAAGATTGAAAATATATAACAAATTTCATTTCCTGCAATTAATCTCATTTCTTAAGGTATATGCAGGGCACGTACGATAATTATAAAATGAAAAAGTGGGGTCGATATTTTAATGAAAAAATTACAAATTTCTGTTTATCTTTCATTTTAAAATTAGAATTTCGAAACTCGATGTAAGTATTGTTTGACGTATTTGCCTTGCGGCTATTGCCTCTTCATCTACTCTGCGTTGTCGAATGGCAGCGGAAGAATGATATCGGTATTTAGATATCACAAAAGGTGGTCTGTGTGAAATGAACGGTGCAACGTTCCGCGAAATGCATGCAGTGGCGTANAACGTATCCAATGAGCGAGCAAAGCGAGCATCGGATTGCGATGCAATCCGAAATGAACTACGAAAGCAGTTCCGAGGGTTAGCGAGCGCCAACGAGCAGGGGGCGAAGCCTCCTAGTTATAAATATTTTACTTATGTACCTAATAAATACTACACTCCTAAACGTTAGGCACGCTTAACCTGTTGCATATTAAGCTCATTCAAAATATACTTTTATTAGTGTTTCCATTATTGGGCGATTGATATTAGTCTCAGGCTATTAGAAGCAAATTCGGCCGGCTATCAAACGGCTGTATACGGGACTCGTACACACAACGTATCGAGTGGATTTGGTTAAATACGGTACTCATACACACAGAACATCTCGTGAATACAACCTAAATATGCAGCTGGTACACACAAGACATCGCTTGGGTGCAGGCTAAATTATCGCTCGAACACACACAGCATCGTGTGGAAACCGGCAATGTATGGCACTCGTACACACAAAGCATCACGTGTATGCCGACTAAATCAGGACTCGTAAGGAGATGGCATCTCGTGGATATGGGTTAAATACGACGTTCGAACACATAGGGTATCACTTGGATGCTGGTCAAATACGACATTCGAGACTAAAGAGATAAAATTGTTAATTTTGGGTTACAATTTTTGAGATTTAAAATGCTTAATAAAGGACTCCCTACTATTTTTCATACAGTTGCCATCAAATTCATTTATATCTCAATATTTCTCTGTGTCTTAGAGGCACTGACTTACCTTCTTTTGCGAAAAAGTCTTTTTCCGAACCGGGAGGATTTTGAAGGGGCCGCAGAAGCCTTGATGAGATTGCAGCAATTTTATTTATTGGACGCCACTACTCTAGCTAATGGTGATATAAAAGGCTTATACAAATCTCCAGAAATGACGGGTAAGTGTCTGTATCTCTTTTTTTAATTCGCTTATTTTCAATTAAATTATTGAACTCTTATGTAAGGTACTCAGCACCAGGATTCAAAACATTATCCTCTTGAGATCCAATCTTTAAATAATGTCCAAAAATGACATTTTTACTTAGAAATATGTAACTTAGAAAGAAGTAAGCTAATAAAAATGGGAAAAAAAGTTTTTTAAAAAAACTCAACGAATTAAACTAGATTATTATTTTTTAATTATTGTATTAAGAATAATAAATTTTATAATATTTAGCTCTTTGATACATATGGTAAAATACTTTTATAGTATTTTAATTTTCTTCTGAATACAGTTGAAAGTCTGAGAAACTGTTGACATTAAGAAATCGATATCGAAAAAGAAAGAATAAATTTCCTCCCCTCATAATTTTCCCAGTATATATTTTATTTTATTTCACAATCGACGTTGAAAGTTTTGAAATTGCGACTACCAATGTTCAACTCCGTAGTCTTTTAATTTTAAATCGAACCAAGATGACAAGAGAACTCTTGGAACAAGCATTGGGACAAACTTAACCTTCTTGGAGGAGTTTCTGATTGAACAAACCAGTATTTGCGTTACATGAATTAAAAAAATAATAAACTACGATTAGCCTGACAACAAAGTTACTCTAACCTATAATTCGTCTATGAGATACGGTAAACGAAAAATCGAAAACAGTAATCTTTCAGTTTCAAAAGTACGTCGCAAATGCAAACAAAAAAGGATATGGTTAAAAACATCAATATTTCTTTTAATACATTTCGAAAGATTTTATGAGCGAAAAAATAGTGATAAATAATAAATTTTGAAAAAAAAATCATAAATTTTAAGCAAAATATTCGAAGTTTGACTTTCGAACTGTTGTTTCGAAGCTTCGAGCCACATTAACAGATATTTTGTATTAGATGCCTTTTTACCACGTTTATATTATCTTGCCTTCGTGTATGTCTGCTCGGGTGGAATTTTGTAATCGATTTTAAACTAACTTCCCGACTAGCTACAGACTTCAAATTTGGCACATAGTTCAGAATTAGATGACCATGCATGAAAATGAAGAGAAAGAAGACATACAAAGTCAAATAAAATTAAAATTAAAGAAAATTTAATTTTTTCACGATTGTTGTCGATTCGATTATTTCAAATTAGTGTCACATGTCAGTTGAAAAGTTTTGTGTACAGTGAGTGAAAAAATTGAGATTTTGGAAGTGAGTACAAAAAAAAATTAAAATAGAAAATAATATTTTTAAAAACTACGTTTTTGTAGTGAAGAATAATAATTAAAAAATAAAAATTTGAAAAACGAAAAACGTGGGGAGCATGAAATACAATAACAGTGCATATGCACATACATATACACATTTTCTTACTCATACACATGCACATCCACATATACATCCACATACACATGCATATACACAAACATATTCCACATACACATCCACATTCAGGTACAATTACAATTACAGATATACATACACATATCCTCATGAGCACACATACAAACACTAATATAACATTACTGTTATATATTTCATGCGTTCTACGTTTTTCGTTTTTCAAATTTTTATTTTTTAATTATTATTCTCCACTACAAAAACGTGGTTTTTAAAAATATTATTTTTTATTTTGATTTTTTTAAAATTAAGTTTGGTTGCATGAAATTCACAAAATATTGCTTTTCGAATTTTTAATTTAGAATCTCAGAGTTTAGGAAACTTTGCTATTATTAATGTTCGTATTTAGAAGATAAAATAATAACTTTATGTGTTTTCTTTTTCTTTTAGCATTTATCAAATTCCGTTCCACATTTCAAAAACATATTTGTTTAACGTATTAAATGGTATTTACTAAAATGAGATTGGTTTAAAAATGTTCATAGCTCCATAAAAAATTGATCTTATTTATCTAAAATTAATAAAACTTATTCATTACTTCATAAGAAATTTCATTGCATAACCTCGTGATTACATTTCTTCTGAGTAAAACTAGATAATTGATACAATTGGGTTTTATAACTCATTGCGATTATTGTTTGCTTGTTTTTTTTATGTAAAAAAAGTACTGACAAGTCTTTTATGAGGATGTTGGAAATTATTGAAAATTTTATTTATCTTTAATTTTACTTTAATTTTCGATTTAATTTTATTTATCTTTAATTTTCGAATTTTTCTAGAAGTTATGTTGGTTGGTTTCAGCATATGAGTATTATACAGGAGCTAAAAACAGGGACAAATAGGTGCAATCCAATTTTGTTTTACATCTTATGGAAAATATAACTGCAATATTAGAGAATGAGGCATTAAAAAATTGAATTAGACTGTAGCATCAAATATAAATCATAAAATTGCAGTTCAATCTGTAAAAGTTTTAAAAATGCTGTGCGAATTTATTGATGTGAAAATCTTACCTGCAAATTAAATTGTAGACAAAATGCAGATTATTTTGCCAACTTACAAAATTTCGCTGAATAATCGAATTTTTGCAGTTGTTATACAGATAAAATTGAAAGGAAAGTATTAATTTCTTCCGTCTTCAAAAAACTGAATTTATTTTTATGTATTTTTATATGTAAGCATTTAGCGGAAAATATTAAAAAAAAATACTACACATTTTCTAAAGAAAAATTGCAGATTATTTCTGTCCTCAAATGAATTTTTCAATATCTTCAATATATATATATATATATAAGATATTGAAGAATTTTTTAAAAATATTTTCCACTAAATGCTTAGATATAAAAATATATAAAAATAAATTCCGCTTTTTGAAGACGGAAAAAATTTACACGTTCCTTTTAATTTTATCTGTATAATAACGGCAAAAGATATGCATTTTTTGTAAACAGACAAAATAATTTGTATTTTGTCTACAATTTACTTTGCTGATGTGTAGTTACATTTCAGATATATATATATTGT
>NC_092209.1:26669612-26677062 GCF_043381705.1 Parasteatoda tepidariorum | reverse complement strand
ATATATATATATATCTGAAATGTAACTACACATCAGCATACTATTGATTTCAAAACTGTTTGTCGACTGCTCCAGTTCCAGAAGTCATAATATTTTTTGCGAAAAATTTTCTACTTTTATAACTATTATAAATTTTTAACTGTTGTTAATAGCAATTAGGTAGAGTTTTGCCTAGCTCTAACGATAATTTTGGAGCTTCATGGAGTTGATTGTTTTTCATGCTGAGATTTTGTATTTGTTTGTTCACCCTAACTTGTTATCACCCTTTTTATTTTCACCACTGTGCATTTATTTTGAAAACCAATCCAGCCTCAGCAGACGACAAGAACATAAACATCAATTAATGCAGTTTTTCCAACTCTTGGCTTGATATGTTGTGACGTTTAAACAATTCTATCTTTTAAAAAAAATTTGCTAGGGGATAAAAAGTAATCGTAATAATGTGATCACAATTTTCTCTTTACATATTTAATCGTCATTACGTATATATATTTTTTACTGAATATTTAAACAATTTCTAGTTATTTTATTGCTACGGATTAATGTTAGTGACTAAGAAAATTGAAAAAGAAACGATTTAGACAAAATGTGCTTTTGTTTCAGCTAAAAACTTTATATTTTGTGTTTAGATAAAACAAAAATTTCCAATTGCAGCTTTTTGCAATGTACTTATTTCATATCAGTCTTCATTATGTAATTATAAATTGCCACAGCGTGTCCTCCTTTAACATTAAATATTGCTTTTTCAATAGCTGCAGATTGCTATGAAGTGGGAAAGCACGCATACACCATACATTGGTCTAATTTCTCGTTAATGTGGATGAATGAAGCTTTGAACCGACTAGACGAAGAAGAGATACACGAGATTGATAAATTAGTAGTTTTAGAATACATGGCATACTCAGCTTACGAAGTAGGTCAATATATTTTTGAATACATAATATTGTTCATGTATCCATATTATTCATGTATCCATATTATTCATGTATACATATTATTCATGTATTCACATTATTATGTACTATCATAAAGTACATAAAATTATGGAATACATAGCTTACTGAGCGTAAAAAACAGATCCACATTCTTCTGGAGTATATGTTGTTATTATTCATATAATTTTGCATTTATACTATTATGCATGCATATAATTCATTCATTCGTAATATTATACATCAGGTTAAAGAATACATAGCTTACAAATCAAGCCTATATTTTTTTACATACGTAATACTAATCATGCATTCATTAAATTATGCCTTAGTTGTTATTATGTATAAATATTATTCGTTTTTTAATATTATATACTAATTGAATACATCAAGTTATAGGCTTATTCAGTCTATGAAGTAGGTTCATATTTTCGTGAATACTTAATAATATTCAAATATTCATGTAATTATGAATTTATGTTATTATGTGTTTGTATTATTATGTATATTTATATTATTATATATTTATATTATTATGTATTTATATTAATATGTATTTATATTATTATGTATAAATTAAATACATAAATTTATAGGATACATGACTTGTTCCACTTACGATTCAGTCTATATTTTCTTGAATGTCCTTCATGCAATCATAAAATTTTGTATTTGTACTATTTTGCACACATTTAATTTATTTCTTATTAATATTATATATTCAATCAAGTTAAGGAATACATAGCTAACGAAGCAGATCTATATTTTTGTGATTACGTAAAATTTATCATGTATTCATTTAATTATGGCGTAGTTGCTATTATGTATAAACATTATTCATTTTTTAATATAATGTACTAAGTGAATAAATCAAATTATAGGCTTATTCAGCCGGATGGAGTAGGTTTATATTTTCATGAATACCTAATAACATTCATAAGTTCATATAAATATGAATTTATGTTATTATGTATTTATATTATTATGTATAAATTGACTAATAAAATTATAGAATACATTACTTATTCCATTCAGTTGCGATTTGCTCTATATTTTCTTGAATGTTATTCATGCAATCATATAATTACGTTTTTATACTATTATGTGTGCATTTAATTCATTTCTTCGTAATAGTTTTTGTTCAATCAAATTATGGAATACATAGCTTACGAAGCAGGTCTATTTTTTCTTAATTACATGGAAGTAATCATGTATTTATTTAATTATGCGTAGTTTTTATGATGTATAAACATTATTCATTTCTTTACTATAATGTATTAAATGAGTGCATCATGTATTCTGTATGTGAAGTACGTTTAGTAGGTTAGTAGTATGAAGTAGGTTTTTCATGAATACTTAATGTTATTTAAGTGTTCATATAATTATGAATTTATGTTATTATGTATTCATATCATTATGTATAAATTGAAGACATAAATTATTGAATACATGGCTTTCTCAATTTAATTTATCTATATTTTCTTTGTCTGTATTTTCTTGAGTACATAATGTTATTCATGTATTCATATAATTTTGCATTTTTACTAAATTTGCATGAAGCCTGGTGGCTAAGCGGTAGTGCTTTATCCTTCAATGTTGCTGGTCTGGGGTTCTATCCTTGGTCCGGGTAAGGTTGACACAACGTTTCCTCCCTTCATCAGTGGGTCGATAAAATTGGTACCAAGGATCCTTGGGACTAAACACTATGAGTTCTACGTTCTGTTGAGCACCCAAACAGAACATCTCTTACACCCCCAGAGCCCAATGTCAAGAAAACTGTGATGCGTACATGTGGCTTTGACCTTTCATGGGAGTTCAGTTTTTACTTTGCATCAATATTTTTGTATGCATATAAATCATATTCTCGAATTGTTATACATTCATTGAATACTTTACGTTAAATTATAGAATATATGACTTACTAAATAGGTTTATATTTTCGAAAATACATAATACTATTCATCCGTTCATAGAATTATGCTTTGATGTTATTATATATTCATATTGTTCACTTTTTCTTATTATTTTGCATTAATTAAATACGTCAAGTTATGAACTTAATCATGTTATAAAGTATGTCTATATTTTCATGAAGACTTTATATTTTTCAAGTATTCAAATAATGTGTCAGAGATATTATGCACCCATACCATTATGTATTATTCGAATACATAAACTATGGAATACAAGGATTACACAGCTACAAAGTACTCTTATATTTTCTCATGTATTTATATTATTAAGTATGCTCTGAATATATATATATATATATATATATAAAATANCGTGTTTTCTTGTATTTATTTATTTTGTTGTGTGTATATATATATATATATTATATATATTCTCGAATGCGTAATACTGTTCATGTATTAAATTCTATGTTTTCAATAACAGGTTGGCAACTTTTCTTATGGATTGAGTTTAACTCAAGAAATAACAAAATTAGGTGAGTTTCTATTATTATGCTTTTAACTGTGATTTCAATTTATTAAACCTTTATGCATCATTTTTCTGACAGTAAAAAACATAAGCTCGTGATAACTTGTAAAAAATGTTTCATTAGCTTTCTCTTAAGATTCTGAAATGAATCGTGAATAAGATTGTAGTTGTAAAATTAAAAGAAGAAAAAGAATTAAAAAGTCAATTAATTCGAAAAAATTATCTCCTGAGCTACAATGGAAAAGCTGTGAAAAATTAATTCTCCGTATAGGTAATGCAAAAGTTTTAATGTTTTTTAAATGCACTTCAATAAAAAAAAATTATAGTTATTATTGAGGTGCATAAGTGAGTTAACGAAATTTTGAAATTCTTCCATAATTCGTTGATTATAATTCATCTATAATTGATTAATAGACATCAAGAGGAAAGTGCTGCAATAATTGACGTTCTTGATGTCGATACAGACAAAATTGACGAAGGAGCTTTTACTATAAAATTACAATAGTTCGAAATATACTCAATACTCACTGAAATTTATAAAAATTGTAAAATTTTTCTATATTCTATGGCTGTTTTTAAAATTTTATCTATGTTCGAAGAGTGTTAAATCTTAAGAAATTTAAACTTTAATTACCTTATAATAAGATTTTAATTACCACAAGTTGATTACTTTTCTCATTCGTAGGAAAGCTATTAGTAAAAAGTAGGCGTTACTTTTTTTAAGCTTTAGTATTTAGCTGTTTTCTTATAAGTCATACAAATTTAGACGACTGAAGCATATGTTTAATTTATAATCTTCTCGATGTGTGTATATGTTCCACGTTCCAGTTTAAAGGATACTTCCGCTGAAAGTAAGATGGAAAAGAAACAAGACAATGGTACTACAGTTCGAAAAAAAGAGAAGGAAAAAAAAAACGGGGACACTTTGAATAGCTGTTAAACTAATGGTCAGAGTTTCATGTGTCAGGACTTTATCTTAATACAGTTTAAATAGATGATCTAATATATGTTAATTAATAATTACGCACGGTATTTTAAGTAACGAATTCACACCCAAAAATGTACTTTCAATAAATTAACGTTTCTTTCTTTTTTCTGCCGGATTTAGATTCCTGACCCTCAAAACATGGGATGGAGCTATTCGCAATCGATATCTATGTAAAATGGATATCTAATCGATATCTAATGGTCCCAAACATCATTTTAAAGAATGCAATATTTTTTTCGCAATATAAAAAAGTTGAACGAAATTTGTTAAATCTTAAAAAATTAAACTTTAAATATGCGACTTTTTAAAAAAAATAAATACACGTAAAACATCTTTCTATAAATGACAAAACAATAAAATCAACAATAATTGAAATAAAAAATAAGTTTCAGGTTAAAATATTAGTTTCAGGTTGAAATATTAGTTTTATGAAGAAAATTTGCTTAATTGCGCTAAATTTGACTGTTTTTAATAGCATCAATTTCGATGTTGAATGAAACTGAGTATTATTTATCTATATTATGATGAATAAAACTTCTAATGATTTTCGGATGTATCTAATAATGTGAAGTCACCGGAAAGGGCAACAAAAATATAGAACTATATTTAGATAAAAAGTTGTATAACTGGATACGTCATGTGTGGGTAAATCGTGGCATTTGTTTATGCCACGATTCAGTAGCCAATCAGATTCGACATCGACGCTTGATGTCACTTACAAGGTATCTAATTACATCTTATCTGAAAATTGATTCCGCGTGATAATAAGACACGCCTAATAGCTGTAAAGTTTTTATACCACGCACAAACATGTGATTTTAGCGAACTTTTTCTTCTCGAGTTGCAGGTACCAAATTTTTTGCAATTTTTCAATTCACTTAAAAGCGTTTCGATACGCAGCGAAATAGGAAAAAAGTAAAATTAACATAAAAGGACCCATAGTTTCTAACACTATCCTGTCTAAACTATTGAGACCTTATTTTCCAGATTCCGACCAGATTTGATTTTCAGAAATTCAACTCCATTTCAAAAAAAAATATTTTTTATTTAGAGAAAATATGCTTTTGTGTTTGCTTTTGTAACTTAAAATATCACCAGCCACAAAATTGCATTTTCAAATCATCCCTTTGAACCATTACGATTGGCACTTATTTAGTGGAAATTGGATCATTAGAAACAAAAGTTATTCAGGGTGGCAATTTCTTTTTCTCTTGTGCAGTTACTAAATTAATTTTGAGAATGTTATGTTTCATTGTAATTAAAAAAAAATAATGTTTAATTGCTAATTTTTTTTCTCTTGCACAGTTACTAAATCAATTTTGAGAATGTTATGTTTCATTGTAATTAAAGAAAATATAATTTAATTGCTAATTTTTTTTCTCTTGCACAGTTACTAAATGAATTTTGAGAATGTTATGTTTCATTGTAATTAAAGAAAATAATGTTTAATTGCTAATTTTTTTTCTCTTGCACAGTTACTAAATCAATTTTGAGAATGGTATGCTTCATTGTAATTAAAAAAATAATGTTTAACAGCTCATAAATTTCTGTTTGTTTCTCAGATCCTAATTACACTCGACTCTACGATAACCTGGCATATTATCAAGCAAAGTTTGCTGAAAGGCAATATTTGGAGAATTTAAAAGAAATTGGTTCTCAAAATCCTGATCCCAAATCTAATAAAGTGATTGACATTGAAGGTAGACCCTGGACTGAAAGAGAAATGCTTAATGCGTATGAAAATTTATGCAGGGGAGAAACTGTACAAGCAAGTAATTTTTTGCTGAATATATCTTTTTATATACTCTTGCATGGCAATAATAAACATAAAATGTATCCCTGTATACCATTGATTAACTACCTATTTAATCGGCCAACCATGATTTTAAAATTGTGCCTGGTCTTAATTTCATTGACAGGGTTGCTAACCTGAAGAAAAAAAATCCCTAAGTAAATTATAGCTAAGTTTTCACGATGCTACTGAATAATGGTTAGGTGTAGCTTTTCTTCACACCCATACATCATGGTCAGTATGCTCACCCCCAATTTTTGTGTTAATAGTTTCACTAGTGATGAAGTGCGTTTGAATAAAATAGATGACCATATTAAAGGTTTAGGAAATGTATAAAAAGTCATATAAATATATAGGTCTTCTTGCAGTTTGTAATGTTTATAAAATTCATTTGTAAATAAAATAAAAAATTCATTAAATTCCTTACTTTTTAATAGCCTCTTATTGGCAGTGATAAACATACTTACCATTGAAAAATGGCGTTAAAATGTAAGTTACTTTTATGAAATAAGCCATATGATTTTTTTCTTTAATCCATTTTAATTTCAAAAATATTTACACTTATTTATTTATTCTTACTAAGAAGAAATGAAATGTTAAAAGGCTGTAAAATATATGTTTTCTCAATTTGATTTCCACTTAAAAAATTCAATACCACTTTAAAAAGTATAAAATCCAAGGAGCTGCTTTGGATTATTTCTAACGCTAAATAAACATCATTCTCTCTTTCTGATATCCATAATCCTGCAACAACACCGTTTGAACTTCTCTCATGATTAAGATCTCGTTTTCTCTTCAATAAAGCAAATTTTTTATCTATATAACTCTGACTCTAACATTTTTAAAGACACTACTTGCCCTGTAAGCTTACCAAGCCCCAGGATTGCTCATTTTAAAAACAAAATTCGTTAAACATTAAACTGGAAAATTGTCACGTTTTTTTTTAAACTTCTAAACTATTTCCATCATTTTGTTTTCATCATTGACTCTTTTTAACTGTCAATTTTATTTAAACATTGGCGAAACTATTAATTAATTTTGAAATGAAACAGTCAACTGTTCTAAGTTAAATTAAGTTCTGATAGTAAATTTTATTTACTTCCACCATTTCTCATCAATAATAATTATATCAAATCTCTATAATTTTGTTCATGACTTTCAAGTGTTTTTTAATCTAGGAAACATATAAAGGATTAGAAATAAATAAATGGTGTAAACCTTTTTCATACAAATAAAGTATAAACACTCCAGTCTTCTCCCAATATTGAAATCAAATAGGGATTCTATATATATATA
>NC_092209.1:26619198-26669244 GCF_043381705.1 Parasteatoda tepidariorum | reverse complement strand
AAAAAAAAAAAAAAAAAAAAAAAAAAAAAAAAAAAAAAAAAAAAAAAAAATTATCTATATTTCTTTACACTTATAGATCATGGTTAGTATGCTCACCCTCAATTTGGTGTTAGTAGTTTCAGTAGTGAAGTACGTTTGAATAAAATAGATGACTATATTAAAGGTTTAGGAAATGTATAAAAAGTCATATAAATATATAGTTCTCTTTGCAGTTTGTAATGTTCATAAAATTCGTTTGTAAATAAAAATAAAAATCTTTGAGTTTCTTATTTCTTAATAGTTCCTTATTGGTAGTGATAAACATACTTACCATTGGAAAATGGCGTTAAAATTTATATTAATTTGATGAAATAAGCCATATTATTATTTTTTTCTTTGATCCATTTTAATTGCAAAAATATTTGCACTTATTTATTTATTTTTAACAAGAAGAAATGAAATGTTAAAAGGCTGTAAAATATATGTTTTCTCAATTTAATTACCACTTAAAAAATTCAATACCACTTTAAAAATGATAAAATCCAAACATTTCCCTTGGATTATTTCTAACGCTAAATAAACGTCACTCTCTCTTTCTGATATCCAGAATCCTGCAACAACGCCGTTTGAACTTCAACAAAGCAAAATTTTTTATCGATATAACTCTGACTCTAGCATTTTTCAAGACACTGTTTGCCCTGTAAGCTTAACAAGCCCCAGGATTGCTTTCCTTAAAAACAAAATTCGTTAAACATTAAACTGGAAAATTGTCACGTTTTTTATAAACTATTTCTATCATTTTGTTTTCATCATAGATTTTTCTTAACAATCAGTTTTATCTAAACAGTGGCAAAACTATAAATTAATTTTGAAATGAAACAGCCAACTATTCTAAGTTAACCCTTTAATGGGCCCTTTATTTCTAGTGAAGCTAAATTAAAGTATTTTTGGAATTGAAATTGTTTTAAGAACAGTAATTGATATAAAAAAAAACTCATTTAGTTTATAAAAATGACATTCTTTTGGTGGTAAATATATTTAACATGACCTATTAGGAACTTACTGACTTTCATTTTTCTTTATTTATAAAATAAATTCCTTACATGCTACAAACTTCAAAAGGAATTATGTATTTTATAACTTTTATACGTTTTTTGAAAGTGACAAATGGCTACCAATTTTATTTAAACTCACTTCAAGAAAGCTGAAGTTATTGAAAAATGGAAACCTAAATTAAAAGTGGTAAAACGTGGTGGTAAGTATACTTACCACGGCCTTCAAAAGGGTTAAATTAAGTTTTGATGGTAAATTTTATTTACTTCCACCATTTCTCATCAATAATAATTATATCAAAGCTGTATAATTTTGTTCATGACTTTTAAGTGTTTTTTAATCTAGTAAACATATAAAGGTTTAGAAATGAATAAATAGTGTAAACGTTTTTTTAATCAATGAAGTTTAAACACTCGAGTCTTCGGCCTACATTTCTAGTCTATAAGTGTTACACTTTAAAATGATATATTGAAAGCTAATACGGATTCTAGATAAAAATATTCTGGTCTATTACAGCAAATTTTAAACGCCCCTGTCTTGGTCTCTAAGCGCATGTTTTTGTTAAGCCGAATGCGCCCTACTATGGCCGAGATAAAAACAAAAAAGTTTAGGGGATTGAATTAGTTTCAAAACGGTATAACAATCTTTTAAAATAATTTAAAAAAATTAATTAAAATTGAAAAAAAGGTTGTGAAAAATATTTGTATTTCAATTCTAATTGAAAGAAAAAAATTAAATAAGTAGTAAAAAAATAAAATCTTAAACTCAAGGTTTTACTTTAACATAAAAAGTTTTACAAATTAGCAAATAAATTTTGAAAGAAACTAACAAACTTTATTTGATTTATAGAGAAAATAAAAATGTATTTTTAATGTAGTTGCTTTATATGAATTACTTTCATATGACTACATAGTAAAATTTTATAAATTTAAATATTCTGGTTATTATTAGTTCTCTAAATAATCAAATCAAAATAATGAACAATTCAAGATATAATTAGAAAAAGTGCATATTAAATAAAATGATAAAACCATTTTGAAAATAAATAAAGCCGTTTTAGTGTTAAAAAAATATTTTTTAAGTTTTTCTTAGAAAGAGAAAAAGCAGAATATAAGATGTAGAGTGAGTTTCTTCTGATATCTTTTGAAAGCTAGTTGACCCCCGCAGGTTGCAATCCCCCTTTCGTGACAGTGGTTAGTCGATTAGTTTCGGGTTACTTAGCACCCCAGGGTACCCCCACCAAAAATGTTGGGGAGACAGTGCAACTGGTTTTGGAAGTGCTCTATATTTCATCCATATTTGGGCCGAACTCTTACTGAAGGTTAGAAGGGAAATGGAAAGGCCTTCTCACGTATTCTTTGGCCAAGCTTGTACCCATAACTGCTTAGAAATAAAATTATGAGTATATGTATTACCCCTCATTGCAATTCTACTCGATTTTTTTATCAATTTCCTTATTTGGTTTTTTCTTAATTTTATTTCGTAAAATGTAGATGTAGCCCGTTAAAAAGCAAAGAATGGAGTTTCACATTAAAGAACAAAAACGGATTTAATTCTTACAATCGCTTAAACTTTCTTTTTATTGACATAATGCAAAAATGATTGATTTATAATTTCTAAAGTATAACTTTTATTTCAGACCTTCAAACGCAAGAGGTAAAAAGTAAGTTGCACTGCTATTATGAAACCAACAAAAATGGCTACTTCTTATTGGGACCCATTAAAGTTGAAGTGCTCTCTTTCGATCCAAGAATAGTCGTTTTTCACGAGGTCATAACAGAAAGAGAGATAAACCTTACCAAAGCTATTGCAACGCCATTGGTATGATTTTTAAAAGAATTACACTGGGGAACATTTTGTTGTTGTTTGTTTTCTGTTGCATGAGATTTTCATGGTACTTTGTTATTGCTTCACTCGAGTCAATACTAAATGTCTTCACCCCTCTAGTACGTAGGGTGTGATGTTAGGAAGGAGACGATAATGTATTTGCAATATGTTACGGTCCCATGTTCTTTTTTTTTGGTATTAGGTGTTGTTTTTAAGGGAGCAGGCAAGTGTATATGCATGTATGTAAATCTATTCGTTCTTTATAAACATTTACACTAAGAAAAAAAATAGTGCGTGGAGTCCATCCGCGTAGAAGAAGTTAAACTTCGTAACCTGCTACGTTAATTGTAGAAGAATCAGCAGTCGTAGAAGGATCACTAGTTCTATTCAACGACTCTTTTTTCTGCTCTGCTCGCTTCCGTGCTCTGTAATAACGGTAATATTGTGCATTTTTCCTTCGTGGACCTCTTGAACCAGTGGAAGTGCTTGTGGTTGCCTCATCGTCTCGCCATGGAAAATGTATTTGTATTAATAATGTATTTGAATGCGTCATAATGTAACTTCAAAAGAGAAAACCTAACAATCAATTGATATTCACAAGAGGTGTACCTTGTCATAACCTTAAATCCGTCGCATTGTCCGTGGGATTGTTTTCACTCATATTTTACAATTGTTAAACACTAAATTTGAAAAAAAAATAAAAAATACTATCCTATTAAATTGCATGTGTATCAAATCAAACTAAAAAAATATTTATAGAAAAACAATACTTTTATGCTAGTGTGAACCAAAACAATATGGAAATGAATGAGGGAAAACTGAATCCTACCACGTGATTTCCCGGTCAATAAAAATGCAGCGTTAAACGTTTAACGCAACCTTGTTGGAAGTCGCATAAGAAGTATAACTTCAAAAACTAATCTAAAAATATCATTTTAAAATAAATCAGTGACTTTAACTGTAAAAAAAATATATAAAAAAATTATTAATTTTTAATTTGAAATTTTCGACACAAAAATTAGGTAAGATTAAGTACTTGCGCAACTGCAACAAAATAATTGTTCCTCAGTTTTTTCATTCAACTATCAATTTATACTTTGTCTTAATACGTAATAATACGTATTATTAATTTACAGCTGGCAAGAGCAGTTGTTCAGGACACAATCACTGGTCAAATTGAAGTTACCAATGATAGAATAAGCAAAAGGTGAGTACACTACTGATAACTTACATTTCATTTGCTTGCGCAAAAAACGCATAAGTTAAAACCCTTGAATTTTGAAAAGACTTCTTAATGTTATGTGATACATACCGATTTACAATGTATGTTCAAGTAACTCTATTTGCCATGTTTTACTACTGTACTTGGACATAAAAGTTTCAGAAACAACTTTAAAGTTGAGTTTTTTTAATGATTTCGACATTCTTAACCTTTTCAGAACAATTATCATATGTACGTGATCACGCAGTTCTTCGTTCACGGCTTAGAGTATCATATATAGCAGGGCTGTCCAACTGCAAAGAGCCCACGGGCCAGAATTCCGGTCACTGATCACCCGGAGGGCCGCAATGTGAAAAAGTTGAGCAATAACCTCTTACCTCTTATACAATAACAATTAATAGCTGAATTATTAATTATAAAACAATTGAACAGAAGGATTATAAAACAATTTGCTTACTTTTTAAAGGGAAAACTGAGGCCGATCAGCCTCAATAAGAAGTTGGCGGGCCACACAATATGTGTTAATTTCTACATATTAGTTTGCTTTCCTTAAATTTTCCAACGTTATTAAATGTATTCTAAGCTATTTGGATTAGCTACAAAGCATCCAAACATGTTTAAACAAGTAAAAAGCATGTTGTAAAAATAGAAATTTGAATGAGATTTGACTATTTTCATTGGTCCTGACCAGAAACTAGTCCCAAAAGCTATAAATAAATAGTTCTTTGTTTTTTTTTCATCAATAGCTCCTTTTTGTAGACTATTCCTAGATAATTTCAATTATAGATAGTTTAAAAGTATCTAATTACTTTCAAACATGTTTCCATAGCTGTTCCAAGTTGACAGTTTTAAATATTTGTCTAAATAGTTTTTATTCACTGGCAATCATAAATCAAGGAAAAATTACAAAAATAGTGATATCTCTTCCAAAAATAAGTCAATCCCAATAAAATTTGAATATGTTGTCTAATGAGTGTTCCTAAGTAAAACTATAGTATGCAAATCATTGGCGCTGCAATGGAATGACGTCATCTGTGATGAGCATTTATTTATTTGAACGCAAGCCAGCGAGTTTCGCTGTGTTTCGGAAATTAGAAATTTGAGATAGAAAATTCGTAATAATGACTTCCAGGCATCATTTGCGAAAAGAACTGCAATGGAGATTAATTGGAAGACTAGAGGCAGGACAAAGTAATGGCCAGTTGGCTAAAAGCAAGTCCTTCCGTGATTCATAGATTTCGTCAATAATTTATAACCAAAGGTATTCTAACCAGAAGGTTCAGCAAAGGACAGCTACGATGAATGCTGATTACTGATCATTATTATGCGCATGAAGGAATAGAACTGTAACTCCGAGTCAGCTCAGATCCTCTCTTAGTCCATCCATCGGAAGATTGGTGTCATTGTCTCTGTGCGTAGAAGACTTCACGAACGTGTTTTGTTCGCTAGGCAAGAAACCATTTGCGTACCAATCTCGTCACACCATAGAAAAGAACATTTGCGTAGCGACATGTCCACTGGACGGCTGACCAATGGAGGCTGGTCTCTTCACAGATGAGTCCTGGTTTAACCTCTAAAGCGATAATAGACGTTTTTTTGAATTGAAGAAAACCTGGAACCCAATATCAGCCATCAAACATCTGTGAAAGAGAAACCTACCAAAGAGGCAGTGACTGTGTAGGATATTATCTCTTTGGGTGAACGCACAGAATTGAATGTGTTTCCACGTGGAATCGTGATTTCTCACGTGTATAGATCATGTGATCTTGACGTTCATGTGCACCCTTTTACAGGTGCAATAGGTGATGATTCAATGCTACTATATGGTTCGGTGATGGGAATGTAAGACTTTCAAAAATGAAACAATATGGCAAAGAAACATCCTCTTTAATATTGAAAGATAGCAAACCATCTACGAAACTTCACAAACTCCAATTAACAAGTTATTCTTTAAAAACATTAAAAGTTGTTATTAAAAAGAACAATTAAAAACTTAAACTTTTGATTGTAAATGTCGCATACTGCAGGTGGGCGTCACCGGGAAGAAATGGGATATCGGGACGAAGTCTCGGACGCTGCACAACAACCTCTCTCGAAGGTAAACTGTCATCTGCTTAAATACTGGACTTCAGCCTTTTCACTCCCTGCCTTGGCCGCCGGTTGATGCTCCTCCGCCGATATTCATCCGCGCAGGAACTATTTCGGTTCGTCCTCCTTCCTTCGATCTTCGTTCCCATCCTCGATCCTTCTACCTCAGTTTTTCATTCTATCTGAGCTGACGCAACCAACAGCCTCTACAGCTACAGAGCAAAAACTTGTGCTTTTTTCCTAATTTATGATAGACAGTGTACGGTCAAAGATTTCTTTTAACTATTGAAAATCTAACTTCTAATTAATCGAAGTCGATCACATCTTTATAAAATCTGACTCGTCGATCCATGACTCCACAGCAGTGTTTAATTCGATCGCAAAATATCTTTGTAAACACTTCAAAAACTTTTTTACAAAGCATTTCACCAGTTTGCATTCGAACATATAAAATGAGATATACTTTATTTCAGCTGTACTTTAGAAGATTATGAGCACAAAGTTATAGCACGTATTAATAGAAGAATACAAGATGTCACTGGTATTTCCATCAGGACTGCTGAACCAATACACATCATCAACTACGGAATCGGTGGCCATTACGATCCACACTTTGATTTCGCTCAGGTGAATATTGTATTTTTATAATTTGTAATTATTGTATTTTTTTACCATATTTACCAAAAGACTGGGTTATTATTAATAGGTTAGGTTATTATTAATAGGTGAACCGGATAATACGGTGTAATTACCCAGCAAAGATATATGGGCTATTGCTCGGTTTACACTTACTAGGTATTTCCGATGCTGGTGTTTTTAAAGCTTCTGTTTAGCATTTCTCACTTTGATATTTAAAGGTTAAGTGCAATTTTTGTTCTTTTCTTTTATATTTTACCTAAACTGTCCTAAGACTGAAATTCTTAGTCCCTTCTAGGCAAATAAATAAATAAACAACTTAACTTTTTAAAAAAGATTAATGACTACAATAATACAAATATTAAAAAAAAACATTACAGAAGAGACAAACTTGAAGAGTCGAAATGCTTTTGAATGCATTTTGTTATTAAAAATAAACGTTTTAATTTCGATTCTTAAGTTTAGAAATCAAAAACAAATACCGTCTTCTGTATCTGCTTCGGGGAAAAAATGTAACCATGCACTTACCTATCTTACTTCAGCGACAAAAAAAATGGTGTATTGGAATCAGCTTGAACTGATGGAATGTTAGGTTCAACTAGCCTACGCCATAAGAGACCTTAGTATCTAGAAACTGATTTCGTGTGTCTATAACTGTTTATAATTATTTTTAAGATGTTTCCTGTTGAAAAAACTTAAGATTTAAAAAGGACTCCAAACAAAACGAAAAAATGGTAATCTAAGGGTTAAAAATCATAACAATCGACAGCTACGCTACAAAAAAAAAAACAACGGAAAACGTATGTAAAAATCAATAGTCTCATTGGTAAATTTGAAATTAAGAATATATTACAAAGCAGCACCCAAAAAAGAGCAGACAGTGACAATTCCCTTATAAACAGTACTGTGTTTTTAAATAAATTATTAAAAAAATGTTTAATTTTTAATTGTTTATAATTCTTTCTCTTTTTCACCTCTACAGCCCTTGGTGAATTTTGTTCCGCGTCACTCTCCCCAGATTTTTTTCTTTTTACCCAGTCTTTTATCTCTATTTTTTTCAGGTCTTTCTCAACCTGATCCAGCCATCTTAGTTTTCATTTTCTTCTTTTCGTGTTTATTTTTTTTCGTGATTTTCATGAGCATACCTATTTCCTTCATTCTTTCGACATATTCAATCCAAAGCTAAAATGTATTTATAATTAATGTTTGATAAAAAATAAAATAGAAATTTGGGTCTCTATTGTGTAAAAAAAATTGATTTACAGTCCGGACTGGAGGCACTGAAAATTGCTTATCTTTCCACCTAATAATTAAATGCATTTATCGTTACAAATAATGTAGCGATCAAACCTACAATCTGAAATCTAAATAAAAATGATACATCTATGTAAACCCTGTATCAATGAAAAATAAAGCAGTTTAGACCTATAACCAGGAGTGAAAGCGAGACTGAAAAGAGGAAAGGATGGTAGTAAAACCATTTCAGTTATAGCTAGTTTTCGGGTTTACTTAACATTCCAGTTTACTTATTCCTTTTTTAAAACTATTCAACAATATCTACTTTCTGTTGAGTTCATTCGTTCGTTGTAGTGGAACTGGGAGTCTGAGGTTTTACGGCCTTTTTCCCATTCATCCTGAAATTAGACTAAGGGAGCAAAATGGAGTTCGACTTTATGTTGGGAAAGAGGCATTTTTAATATAAATGCTAAAATTATAAAAGAAATTTTAATAGTTACAAATATTTTATTTTTCTCGTAGAAAACGCTAAAATGAAATGTCTTTCGTTCCAGTTTTTGCTCTTTTCGGTCTTGCTATATAAGAGCTTTCAGCCATACTTATAACTTTATTTATGCTTCACCAGTCTTTACAAATATAACACAAACTCAGTTAAATAAATTAATAGTCTGCCCTAATAAAATATTAAGAAGGATAACAAAAGCCAGATGGTTTGTAAGAAATGATACCTCAAAATAGATGCAATAGACAAACTTATAGCTAAATTAAATAACGAATTCTACGAAAAAGCCACCTCTTGCTCTACTTCAATGTAATATTCTTATTAGAAAATTTAACCGAGGACCAGAACATCAGACCAATAGCAGCACAATATTGCAGTGATGCATCATATTCCCGACATCAATAGAATATACATAACCTCATTTTCCTCATATCAGCTTAGCTAAAGTCCATACTTTTACAATATAGTCTTATCATCCTACTGCGTATAATTACACAGTCAGAACCTACTCATTTACTTCATTTGCATTCCACAATCTCATCGAAGCACCACAAAGATCAAGCTGAAGATGAATGAGAAAAGGGCCGCAAACGGCCTCAGGTGCTGATACAGTTTAAGTTTAAATTTAAACTTTATTAAGAACTTCAGTCGCTTCAAAAATATACAAATTGGAAATAACAGTCGACATGTTTCAATTGCTCAAAAACTAGCTCTCATTTTCAAGATTTGCCAGGCGTCAATGTGAAAAGAAGATTTGTTTTATTCCTCAAATCACTTTTGTTTCCTCTATTCACTTCTGACAAGTCTTGAAAATGGGCGCCTGTTTTTGAACGGTTGAAACATGTCTAATGTTATTTCCAATTTGTATATTTTTGAAGCGAATGAAGTTCCTAATCAAGTAATATATTAATGCTTCAGTTTCTTGAGATTATTTATTTAACAGTTAAGAACTAATTTTAAGACGATCTGAATAAAAGTTTTAAAGAAAATAATAATAATAAATAAATACATGTGAATGAAAAAAATTAGAAGCTGATATTCCCTATGATCAGACTTTTATAGAATCGAAATAATTTATGTTTTTGCTGGTATTTTATTTTAATATTTTGCCCCCAAGGTTGGTGACAGAATTGAAATGTTCCGCCTCTCAGGAAACAGAATGGCAACCTGGATATTTTACGTAAGATACTTTTTGTTTAAAAATCAATTAACTAAGTTTTTAAAATAACTAATATGCATTTTATCTCAGAAGTAAGTCTTCTTTTTCTTTTCTTTCTTCTTAAGAGGCATCTTCCCTTTGAACTGCATGTAGAAAATTTTGAAGATGCTTTTATTACAGAAGCAAATCCCATCTTTTTTCTTTTCTTAAGAGGCCTCTTTCCTTTGAACTGAAGGTAAAAAATTCTAAAGATGCATTTATCACAAAAGCAAACCCTGCATATTTTTTTTTTCTAAAAGCCCTCTTGCCGTCGGATTGAAGGTAGAAAATTCAAAACACGCTTTTAATTCTATTCTTTTTTTTTTTAATTATTCGATTCATCCAATCTTATTCTCTATGATCAGCGTATAACCCTCAATCCACTCAGCTCTTCAATTATTATTTTTTATTCTCAACAGTCCTAGTAATTATTTATTTCGTTGCATGTGTGATGTTTCTGTTACATTTGATGACAAAATCTAGAGCTGATGCCATAGCTACCAGCTTGTATTGTCGACGAGAAATTTTTTTTTATTAGTGTAAGAAACCTATAAAGGGGTCAATCAAATTAGTAGAAACACCTCTTGTACTAATTCTATGTTAACAATTTTTCTTTTTGCAGCAAACGTTTTGGAAACATATTACGCGGCAAAGCTGTAGGCACAAGTTGACAGTCCATACCTGAAGCTTTTAAAAATGTATACTCGTGCGAAATATGCATCGACGATAGAGCGAAGTTTAAAGCTTCTTCACTTTTTCAATATCACTACAATTCTAAAACCATTCTTACATATAAAGTCCCTCCAGAAACTCCACCCTACTGCATATAACTACACAGTCGGAACTCAATGATTATCTATGCACATGAATATTCCTTTACTTCATTTGCATTCCACCACCTCATCGAAACGCCATTATGATCAAGTTAACACGTTGAACGCCATGGGGGTCACCGGTGATCGGCACTGAGTTTGTTCGTAGCACCACGGGGGTCACCGGTGACCGGCGATGCCAAGATTATCAAAAACACGCAAATCGAGTAAATTTTAAATTTTTTATATTATTATCGTTATTAAAATCGTTTGAAGAAATTAATGCAATATAGAACACACAAAAATAGTTTTATTTATATACACAGAGATTCCAACTTGCTCCAGACAGCGAATGAATATTTTCAAGTGGTAGTTTATTAATTGTGATTCTGGGTCCAATAAATTCAATACAGTAGATTTTTATCCGCCACTATTTCCAAACAATTCGTAGGCTTATATAATTCACCACTTTTTCTGCTATGTCGTGCTGATCCTTTTATTTAGCAAAATATGTCTGATATTTGCATTTGCAAATTTAGTTTGTAGTTGGCCACTCGAGCAAGCCACGTAAAATTAGCGTGTTAAAGATGAATAGGAAAAGGATTGTAGCAGCTCAACTCAAATGTGCCTCGGCAATATTATACGTAACCAATACAGATGAATGAATTAAAGCCCTTCACTGGACTGTGACTTAGATAAATAATTCGAATAGGCAAAAAATAATACTGCCAACATGCTCTCGGACAGCGTATGAATATTTTCGAGTGGTAGTCCTTTTACGTTTAATCCTTGGTTTAGTGATTTCGACTAACAGGGTTTTAACTCACCGTTACTTCTAAATAATTCAATTCTTATATGATACACCACTTTATTACAGTTCAGCAGTGTTGAGCTTTTCTAAAAAATTGGCAACTTTAATCCAAAATTTGCAAATTTCTGTTTATAGTTCTCTTCCATTTTTTTTTTTTTTTTTTAAATATTTTGTCGAATCCTGAGCAGTTGGCATCTCTGCCAATATGGCAGGACCCTCGATACAATTAAAATTAAAAATTGGGGAGTAAAAAGAGCCGCAAACTGCCCGGGTGGCCCATTTCAACTTCAGTTCAGTTTTAAAATTGATGATATTAGAACTAGAAAGAAATTATTAACTTCCTACGCTCACTTTATTCGATCCGAATTTGTATGACACCATTTCTCAAAGTTTCAAACAAAATTGTTCTAATCTTGCCAACTGTTTTGCCTTGAAAAATCTTTCAAAACATTTGCAGCAGAAAGAAGAATTGTTTACATAGAGAATTAGTTTAGAAGACTTATACTACTTTTGATTGGTTTTAAAATTTGGAAACAATTATTCTACCTACCATGACATATTGAAAATTCGAACTCATGTTTATATATTTAATTAAGCAATGATATCAAGTTGGCGGCCTTATTTTATGCTTTCACATAAAATAGCTAATACAAATATTTATTTATATAGTTTTTNGAACTTATACATTCAGAAAAAAAATAATAATAATAAATAAATAAATAAAATAAACAAAACTAAAATTAATATTTTGAAAAGTAATCTGTAGCTTTAAAAACAGAATTCTGAATAATTTTGGAATTGAAATCGCCACACCCAAACTAGAAAAGATCAAGTACTTGTATAACTGCAACAAAAAAATATGTTCGCTGGTGTTATCTGCATTAAAGAACTAAAATAATGTAATTTTTTATAAACGAATCTTGTTCGTTCGATATAACTTGCGTAATATCATAACTGATGGACACTTTACAAGCTTCAAAGAATTCAATCTTACCGCGTTCATTGCAAACAGAATGCAGGTAGTTAAACTATTATCATTGTAAAATGGAAAGCTGAAAGATTGAATTTTCAAAGTAGAATTTTCTTCTCTTAACAACCATTTTTAGCAAAATTTTACAATAAGTTTAATAAAGTTATTTTAATGAACACGTGTGTAATTATCATCAAAAAACATATTTTCTGCAAAAAATAGTTGGATGATAATCACCTGCGCTAAGCACTCGCCACTAAGTCAAATTCGATAAAATAGTAAATTTGAGGAATAAAATTGTGTTTTGGCTGATGATTTTTTTCCACTGGAAAGAAAAAATATATATTTATTCTCGATTCTCAAATATTCTTCAAAATGAATTTTTCAAAGCAAATCAGAATTTTTTTTCTTCCTATTACAGTAATTTTCAGTATAACCAATTAGAATTGAGCCCAAATAATATAAACCTGAAACAAACTGTCGTAAAATACAGATTAAACCCCGTTAAATAATTCCATGGGAAGAAAATTATTCATAAAAAATTGTTAATTGTTGCATTGGGTGAAGACTTTCGAAAATTGGAGAAAACTTTTGATATTTAGCTAATTTACTTGCTAATAATTTGAAATCCTTAGTGCAGGACCTGGATATAATATACACCTTGGTACCAATTATAGACACAAACCAATTATAGAGAATTTTTTCGTAACGCGATATAGCGTGATAGGTAAGGAAAGCGTTTAAAAATTCTTTCTCTTTTATTATGCACTAACATATCATTTTGTTTTTCAGTTGGAAATAAATGGCTCCACGAATTTGAGAACGAATTCAGAAGACCATGTAGCTTAGATTCTACGAAATAAATTATTTATTGTTAACAAGAACTTTTCTTATATTTCAGCATATAACTATTGTATTTTATCATATAAACTAAAGTACACATTTATGAGTGAAAAACACTGCTGTTTTAAAATACTTTTCCTTAGTTAGACGTGTATCCATCAAGATTTCTATTTTATTTATTTATATTAATGAATTGTAACACAGTAAAGATGTTTCAAATATTTGTTTCATTTTCAAGAACATTTCATAATAAAACTTTTTTCTTCTTCCACTTTTTGAATTGACTCTTCTAATTAAAAATAGCATATAAAAATAGTAGAAAAAATAATGCAATAACCAATATTAAATCATTAATACTCAAAACGCTATTCATCATAAGTTATATTGATTTGATTTTATAACAGTCGTTGAACAGCAGACCCAATTTTGGGTTTACGAATACTAATGTTCATTTAATGCCTTGTAATTTTGAACCCAATCCAGAAGACAATGTAAATCCTGGATCAAGTATTGAGAGAAATTTGCCTTCGTGGAGGTTTTTTTGATGGAACTAACCCTCATTTACGTTACATGGTGAGGAAAACCTCACACGGTTAACCTGATGGCAAGAGAACTCGAACCCATGATCCATCTACCGCTGAAGATATTTTTTACGTCAGCACTGTGGTCGGTGCAACCAGCTGTCGCTGGCATTCGAACCCGATTCTCCTCATTGGAAGGCACACGCTCTATCCCCTGAGCCATCACGTCTCAAATTATATTGATTAATATAGATGTCATGGCCTATATTAGAGTAAGGGAATCCAGCCTGAAAACTTTTCCTTCTATTGTTTAAAAACTTGCGATCTGAAATGGCCAGGTGGTTCGACAATACAATACGAACTACTTCGGAGTTTCACATTGTCCTTCACTTGCACGATTGCACCGTTTCGTAATTCCACACTGTCCTTCCACATTGTCCTCCGTATACTGTTTCAGAGTATTACATTGCATGAACTCATTCTTCTGGGTTCCACATTGTACTTCACTTTATTAATACTAAAGTATATATAAAAAACGCGTTTAAATATTAATCTAACATCGATTTTAGAATATCTTGTAATATCATGCATATCTCTTTAGGTATTTGGAATTTTTGAAAGCTTTTGCAAGAAACGATTTTAGACAAGTCAAACAGTCAGAAAAAAGCGGAGGGAAAGTAACCTTAAAAACTTTTAAAAAAAGAAAAATAGTTTCATTTTTTTTTTAAACTTTCTGACTTTAAACCTATTAACCAATTGTAATATAAGGTTAATCAGTTGTAATATCATAGCTGGCATTCTCAATTTTTTCATAGATTATTACAATTGAAAAATATATGACGTCGTTGTTAAAAATTTAATACTTAAGTGCTAAAAAACTTTCTCCTATTTATCGTATCGTTTCGTAATGATCTTTCATAACCCCTCTTCTCAGTGAGTAAATATATTTTATGAACTAAATTAACTCAGCGAAAGCAGCTCAAATTAAAAAAAAAAAAGAATATTGAAAAATGTATTCATTCAATCAAATCGTTGTGCAGTTAAAAAAAGAAAAGAAAAATGCAATGTAAAGAGAAGCAAAAAAAGAAATAAAAATTTCGCCTAGTACGTCTTACAATAAAATAAAAAAAAGATGTATTGATTATAATAATTTTATATAATCATTAATTTATGGATAAATTGTTTCCTTGCAAGTTTGTATTCGCTAAGATAGTTTTAAGAGTATAAATTTCGATTTCAGAAAGAATAAAATGCAATAATCGGGTAGACGGATCATAGGTTAGAGGCCCCTTGCCGTCGGGCTAACCGTAGGAGGTTCTCGTGGTCGTCCTCTCCATGTAACGCAAATGCGAGTTAGATCCAGAGATGCCAACTGCTCCGGACACGCCAAAATAATCAAAAAAGCGGTAAAAAACTACAAAGTAAATTTTGCAAATATTTGACTATTCTTACTTGCTTTTTAGAAGGTGTAGCATGTCAAGACTACTAATACTATAAAGTGGTGAATTATATAAACCTACGAATCATTTAGAAATAGTGGTGGATAAAAATCTACTAAATTGAATTTATTAAACCGAGAATCACAATTGATAAACTACCACTTTAAAATACATATTTGCTGTCCGGAGCAAGTTGGCATCTCTGTACTACAGAGATGCCTACAGTGTAGATCCCTCAAATAGTCCTCCACGAAGGCAAATTTCTCCCAGAGTTCCCTTGTTTTCTGGATTGGGTTCAAAATTACAAAACTACGGAGTTAAACATAAGTAGTCGTAAACCCAAAAATTGGGTCGGCTGTTCAACGACAGTTATTAAATAAAAAAAAAACTAGACTACCAAAGCGAACTTACTACTACTTCGTGTCAGCTTGGAGAAAATATTTTTGCTTATTAAAAAAAAAAAAAATCCAAACGTTTGCAAAATTGTTATCGAGAGTGATAGCCATGAATTGATTATAGCAACTAACTTGCTAAGATGGAATATTTCCAGCCTTTCCTTTATAAAACCTGACGTTTTAGATCCCAGCGATTAAAGTGGTAATAGAATTCTAATTACAATAAGCCAAATGTTTTAACATCGCCAGCAAATTTATCATTCCACTATACCAGCGAATCTTTAAGCATGTTTAAATTATTTATAAGTATGTTAGGAGATTAAAATCATTTAAAATCAAATACATAAAACCAAAACTCAAATGCTGCCACTTTAGCCATTCGATATAAACCTCATAGAAGAAGCTTATTTTGCTTGTTTATTATTATCAAAGTGTTACATAATGTATACTTTTAAGTTAAAATATAGAAAATTTTTTATCTGTAGCTACAAATTAAAAAATCTGAGATATTAAGTGAAGAAAAGTACAAAGAGAAAGAAACAACATAGAAAGATGACTTGTTTTTATTAAATTTAAATAAAAAATAAAAACATGTTCAAAACCAAAATTTAAAACATTTGATAAAACTTCAATCAATAACAATTAAATTATATCATAAAATATTTAAAACGAGAAATATACACAAGTTGATATGNTATATATATATAAAGGACCAGTTTGATTAAAACAACTCTTAGAACTTATTTTAAATTTAATTAAAACTTATAAAACAAGATGAAAGAAGCTATTTTGAAAACTACTGGTTTTAAATTCGACTCTTCACTAATTTCAAAAATGTAATACAACACAATTGCAATTACAAGCGAATAATTCAGTCAATCTTATTAAATTTAAACTAAACCATTATAACCTTTGCAAAATGTCAAGAACATTAAATTTTATCATAATAACAATCATAATAACAATTATCATAATAACAATAAAAAAATTATGATAAATAATATCACATGACACCAGAAACAGCTATACAGAGCAAATTCTATCATGTATTCAAGGTGACAATTTGAAACACATGTCTAAACAAAGTCTGATGCAAAAACAAAAGAAAATTTGCCCATTGAAGCTGCAAGGGCCTAATATCTAGTAAGATCCAATGACAAAATTTATTAAAAATAATTCATATCCAAATATAAAAGTTATGTTTTTAAATTCGATTTGTCATAAATGTTTAATGAATATATCAATTGAAACATATATTTTATTTTTGTTACAGTAAATTGCACTTGTGTTTCAGACAAATAAAATTTCAAAAAATAAATTCTATTTTTTTTTAAGCTGACAGAAATAATATTTATAAGTAAAAAAGAAGAAAAAAAATATATTATCTCTAATTTCAACCTGTTAATACATTTAGAAATTTTATTATTTACTCTAAATTCGCGTTAAACTATTCATTCAAAATCTAAAACAAATAAGTTCACTATTTGTGTCATGCAGAAAGTTAAAAATTATTAACATTAACATCTTAACATAGCTCACTTAACTGCCTTTGCTGTTAAGTTCATTCTTTGAAATCTCTTAATTCTTGTAATCTTCAATGAAATACGATGCTAAAAAATTAACTAGCAATTATTAAATAGTTAAAAAGTAATTATTTGTGAATTGAATACAGTACCCCAGAATGACAGCAGATGGCTCTAGTTGTCTAACAGTTATTGAGTGAATAACTAGTTTCAGATGGAAGATGATTAAAATTCATCAAAAGGGCCAGATGTCTAAAAAAAATGATATGGGAAAGAGAGCAGTTATTCGTTTCAGATGAGAAAAAAAAACCAAGCAAGTTGAATGAGGATGTCATTTTCAGCACGATAATGCACTTTCAAAACTCAAAGATTACTGCAAAATCTCAACTGGGAAGTCTATATATAAGCCCCCATTCAGCCAAGATTTGACACCCAATGAGTATTTTGTGAATTTGAAATTGAAAGAAAGTTCATTTTGAACAAATAAGGTAACTCTTCATTCAGTGTTGTGAAAACAGCTGTTGAGAACTGAATCACTTAGCAGAGATGCTATCTCTACCAATATGGGTTTAACAAGTTGGTCTTGCGTCCCAATAAATAATTGACCATAAATAAATGACAGGCAAGTATGCCATGTCTCCTAATTCAATTTCATATGTTTTGAGTACTAGCAGGGACGGATAATAAATATTTTTTAACTACTCTTGTAACTCTTTTTTGGATCTATCTTCTTACATAATATTTAAATTTAATTCTTAAAGAGTCATTCCGTGTTTCACTTTCCCCCTCGAGTTATTTCAATAATAATGAGAAAAATGATCATTAATAATGAGCATCATTTAGAAAATTCAATTAATTGCTGCAATGTTTACTTTTTGGATTTCCCTAAATTACGAATTGCGCAATTTAGGGAGTATGCATTAACCTTTGTCCACGAGAATCTGATGTGCAATATAACACAAAATTTAACCAAATGTAAATAATGAAAATCTTTCATTAAAAAATATATTATAACATCATTGCATATTTTTAAAAAATTTAACTTATAGTTCTAAAGTGATGCAAATATCACTTCCACACAATCAGTCTTACAAAAATTAAAAGCATGTTTTGTGTTGAGTATTTCTCTTTTAGTCAAGCATAGAACTTTAGTCATTGCACAAAAGCACAGTTTAGACCAACAGGGTGAATATGTTGTCTGTTTTAATTGTAAAGAAAAAAATGTTTTTAGTGTTTTTTTTTTGGATAGGAATCACTAAAATAAGTACTTAAATGTATGGTTCCTTCGTCTCATCTAACATTTAAATGTGATATGAAAATGAAATGTATATGAGATGTTGACGTATATGACATTGACGTATATGAGATATGACATTAAATGTATATGAGAAAGAATCGAAAAAAAATTTCTATTAAAAATTCTTCAATAAAAAAGTCATTGAAAAGTAATGAAGATATGTCTTCTCTATCAATAAAGTAAATGCCCTAAACGGAATTTAAGCAGAGAAAGATTAAGCAACTATATATATGTGTGTGTAGCTCAGTCTTCTCGATTTGTTCTTTAAAATAGGACAATCCCTATTTAAATGAAATAAAATCCCTATTAAAAATAAAAAAGTTTAAAATAAAAATATTTAATTTTCAAAAATAAAGGCTGTCATTGCAAATTATACCTGAATACAAGAATTAATCCAAAATTTCTTTCAAAGATCCTCTTTTTGGAATGTTGTAACAGAATAAAATAGGATCTCGGGTTTTTCTTTCCTCTTTTTTAATCAAAAAGTAAAGTTGTACTAAAAAACCTATATTTTGATGAAAATCACATTTATTTAAGACTATATGGATATTCAAATAATAAAAATCTAAAACAAAAATATTTAAGTTCTCTAATGTTATTTGATTAAAAAATTACATAAAAATTTTCTACCATAAATTTCTGTGGTCACATTACATGCATTTTTCAATCATTCGCACGACAATGCTAACAAATGTAACAGCAATCATACATTATAAGAAAGGGCATGGTGAAGTTTTTTTTTTTTTGAAGTTTAGAGCTTAGTGATAGATCAAATTATAAATTTTAGACTTGGATTTTGTGGAAGGCTTCTCGATTTATTTATTTTTTGATGCTTGGATTTTAGTGAACAGTCATTTTTTATGAGTACTTTTTAAAGAACAATTTTGTTCTAAATTGACCACAGATATAATTCATTTACGGACGTATATGTAAAAAAAAGAAAAAGAAAAAAAAACAGCTTCTGCAACACAAATCAAATTTATAAAGCATGAATAAATAGGATTGAAAAATGATGTGGGGAATGGAATGGATAATAAAAATAAATGAGATTGAGCATTTGCCCTGATTATATTCAATATCTGTACATTTCAGAGAATTATCAACACAAGAGTTTAATTTCTATGCAATGTTATAACAAAATTAATATGCCGATACTTAACAAGTGATGAAAATAGATACTTATAAATGAATATATGAATGACAATACAACAAAATATGAATGAAATGAATACAGTAACAGAAATATACTATTAATAATGATAACAAATAGATGCAAAGAATAACAAAAAATAATCATAAATAATAATAATATGGCACTTATAAAACAAATATAAAAACTTAATGAATAAAAAAAAATGGAGAACGGGGAAAAAATATATAACTACAATTTTAAATAACAAACATACTTTCGTAGTTTTAGCAATTTAATAAATTGATGTTTAAATGATGTGAGGTTAACTGAAAATATATATTAATTAACAAGATAATTTTTGAGCCCTTATTGATAAAAATTAAAAAAAAAATTTTTTTCACAGATGAAGGACATAGTATAAATACTTTAAATTTAAAATTTTATTTAAAAAAATAAACATTAAAAATTCACATTACTAAAATAGAAATGTAGAATTTTTCTTGAATTGGTTAGACTAAGAAACCTTTGTAGAAACTGCTCAGAGTCTCTGCATCTAACGTACTTGAAGATTTATTATGCAACAGACAGTAACAGCACATGATTCGGTTAAAGCAAAAACTTAAAAGAAGGAAATTTTTAAAAAAATTCCATGTAAATATGACATGGTGTGATCAACAAGATATAACAGCTTTCAAAAACTATGACAGCTAAACTTGGTCTTTTAATGAATTGCTTACGCTCTTAAACAGTTAACTGTTAGCTAATATGTTAGCATTTATGTTATTTCGAGAAGCAAATTTTGCAAAAGAACTAAATATAATATTATATCTTTATATTCATAGAGGTGTCTTTGGTGTAATTGCCATGTTTTTCGGCTGGAAAAATATGTAGCTGATACAGTTAACATAATTTTGATGTGGGGTAAGATAGTGGAAGTTTGGGAGAAACAATGCTAAGTACAGTAATCTTCTCCGATTCTCTTCTCTTAAGCTAACCCAATTAGGACTATTTTGAAGCTGCTTGTAAAAACGCTGTAACTACGTTAGATTCAGGTACTCTAGAATTGACACATTTAATAATGCACTTTTTTTGCTTAAGAGTAAAAAACGTAATTTCTTTAGAAAATCAAATTTTTTTATGTGTTTAATAAAGATTAACCTTAGTTAAGTAACTATAGTAGATACAGGCAATCTAGAATCGACACGTAAAAAATAACATATTTAACATACATAATATATTTAATATACGCAATAAAATATACGTAATAAAAAATATTTTTCAATATTACAGAATTGTTATCTGACTTTAACTGTTATAGACAGAGAGTAACTATAATTGGGAGTTACCACTACTTTTAAAGATGTGGATGAAGCTCTTGCAAAAAAGCCATTTGATTTATATGATCCTCATACATAATCTTTATTTTTTTCAATCACATCAGGATCAATTAATGCATACAAGAGCAGATATATAAAGCAAAAATAACTCTAACCAATAGAATTGTTTATATTATTAACAATTTAATTTATAATTAAAACTAATTAATGTTTTACAAAACTTTTGTATAACTTTAGTGTTATAAAAGCACAAAGTTTGTATTCAAAACACATATATCAAAGTGCAGGTTTAAGGACTTAAATATGTAGTGGAGATAATGCAACATTGAAATGGTATCTAAGGACTTTTTACTCTGATAAAAGTGTTGTAGTACTTTATTCTATCAAAGGATAAAATATTTCAGAAGTTTATAGTAAAAATTAGAAGTTTTATAACATTATGAATCATAAACTTTAGGAGAAAAATAATATACATTTATGAGAATACAAGTAATATATACAAAATATACAATATATTTTAATGTGCCTAATTCTGAAAAACACCAAACACAACACCAAAACATATCACAGATAACATTTATGATGAACAGACTCTCATTAGACAAAATTATATAATTACAAAGACATCACAGCAAATAGTTTTAATTTAATGTATAAGCTCTTAGTAAATAATCAAGGAACATTGATCTGTTTAATGATTATTTTCCTATTAACAGACAATTTTTTTTAAATTTGGAAGTATATACTTTTGTTCTAAAAAACTAAGAATCAAGGAAGAATGATTTGTTTAATGAATTTTTTTTCCTTCTAACAGGTATTTTATATGAATTTGGAACTTCATACTTTTTCTCTAAAAATAAAAGTTCAAAAAACAATGTTTTGTTTCATGTTTATTTTTTATGGTATTTCACATGAATTTAGAAGTTCATATTTTTGTCATGAAAGATTAAAGAACAACTAATCAGAGAACAATGAATTTTCCAATTCACATTTTTTTCCACTAGCATGTATTTTACATGAATCTAAAAGTTTATGCTATTGTTTTAAAAAACTGAAGTGCAATTAATCAAGGAACAAAAATTTGTTGACTGATTAACTTTTCTACCAACAGGTATTTTATGTAAATCTGGAAGTAGTACTTTAGTTTTGAAAAAACTAAAGTGCAGTAATCAAGAAACAATGATTCGTTTAATGATTATTATATATATANCTACCATAAAAGACTAAAGTTTTTGTTGTAAAGTAGTTTGTTCATTGAATATTTTTTTACTAACCTGTAATTTACATAAATCTGGAAGTTCATACTTTTGTTCTAAAAAACTAAAATACAATATGATAGTTAAAATAGAAAAGGGCATAATTTTAAAAATATTACTGTGATAAATAAATTCTAACTAATTCTTAAATATATATATATATATAAATTTCTTTTAGAAAAATATAAACATTTAAAAGCATTTTAATTTCAAACAAACACTTTAAAATGCTTTAAAAACTGGTAACAGCTTTCTGATAAGGGTGCCGGAAGTGTTCACATTAATCTTATACTTGTAAAATATCAATCTGAAAGTTTTTTGAGATAGATATATTTCTTTAAAACATTTAAGTTCTAAATTTAGCATGCAGTTTTTAAAAGTGAGGGAATTCAACAGACATATATTTCAGAGATATAATATAAATTTATAATACATTATATATGCATATATATTCCATAAAAATAAAAATTTTATTTAAAATTGATATTCTTATGATAAAAATATATTCTAATTTCAATAAAACTTTTCTTTATCAAATACATTTTAAAAGTGGGCTAAGTATAAATATAAATAAAGAAATATAAATTGCATTTACTTTCAGTAATAAGAAATTATTATAGAAAGCACTTGAATGTTTATTTTCCCCTCCCTAAAATAATTCCTTAAATGTTATTATGCATGTTATTTATATTTTCTAGTTACTAAGAATCAAAAACCAATTATTTATATTAAAAAAAGTATTCTTTTAAAAATCCTAACTAACATATAATATAGTTTAAATAGAAAATCATATATGATTTGTCAGTATATTTATAAATTTTTAAATGCTTATAAATTTTATTGATTTTGAATATTTGTAATTGATAATTTTGCTCATAATTATTTTCTTCATTCCAAAACAATATTAACTAATTATTTCAGTCATGCAAATCTTAGTGTTGGACTGAAAAAAATTATGCTAAATGATTTATTTACACCAATCTTAGACATACAGTTGACTTAATGTGCAAACATTTCCCAAAAAAATTAGAATTTACTTTTTGAAGTTTATAATTAAAAAAGTTGTAATACCAATTATTGAAACTTATAACATTTCAAATAATTAGCAAGTATATAAAACATGAAAGAAAGCAATGAAACTTATTTCCATGATAAAAATCTATTAAAAAAAATTAAACAAAAGTATTGAGCAACAAAAAATATTATACACTACAATATTTTCTAAATGCATGCAACAGAAACAAACAACATAGAATTAGACAATGATTTTTACACTAGGGTGAGTTTGCATAAACAAGATAATTAGGATGAATTTTTTTTTTACAAAAATAACAGATGATATAATATTACAGTCGACCCCAATTAATGGCATAACGAATAATAGAATATTAAAATAAAACAAATAAAATTTAGTGCATTTAAATTACTTTGCATAAAACAACTATGAATTTCCTGATTGACACTTATTTTTGTTATCCATCAGCCTCTAATGATAATAAAAAGAAATAATGAAATTAAAATTCTTGTTTGTCAAAAGTATTTTATCACTAACCAAAATGGAATTCTCTTTTGCAATGAAAATAATAATAAAATTCTATAAAAATAATAACAATGCAAATAATCCATGAAAATAATAAGAAACTTAGTTGTAATTTGAATAGAGGCTCTCTATATTCATGAATTGCCTCAACCTGGTGTCAACAGGCTCTTTCACATTTACCAAGAAATAATGAAGTATATTACATAACAATTTGGCCAAACATCATCGACTTGAGTATTTAGGAAGAAATTATAAGAATCAATATAATCGGGAAAAGGGGTCAAGGAGTGTTCAAGCAAAAGTGAGTATTTTGGAAAAAAATAAGATAATTCGCACAAATTAATTTCAGTATTATTTCTTTATAATATATTATCTCATCAGTCTATCATATTCATCTTATTAAATTTTAAACAGTTTTACATTTAAAGATTCAATATGGCGATTCATCATATATTTGCAAAGTTTTAAAAAATAAAACTTAGCTTATAAAAATTCAAGCAGTTCTAACAATTGCGTTAAATTAACTCTTGGTATCATTTTCACTAACTACAATTTGTAGTAATTTTCAAAGATTTAAAATTTTTTAAAAACTAAAATCTGAACGCTACGAATGTCACAAAAATTTTACATTTATAGCAGCTAATTTTTAAAACATCTTGCATTTTTAAAATGTAAAGAAAATTGGAGTATGTATAAATAAATAACACTAAAAATTGCTTTAACAAAAATTATAAGAACTCCTTGATTTTTTTTAAAAACTCAATTGCATGCATTTGAAGGTCTGCAAGTATGACATTCGTAAATGATGGAATTGCTTGAAAGTAATAGTCCTAATTATAATTTTTAATTATTAGAAACCAATATACAATTGAAGTCACATTTGCTATAAATTGGGAACATTATAAAGTGTACCATTTGATATTAAAAATTTGTAGTGTTAAAATATTTAACTAAGATACTCTTAGGATAGTAGAATTACCTGCTCATTTTATTACCGTGGAATAGGGCTTTAAGTGGGGCAGACTGTATGATATTAACAAAAACTAACATTTACAAAGTATCACTTAATTGGAAGTTATGGCAATGGCCAAGGTAAGCCACTAAAATCAACTGGACCTCCTAACCCAGCATCAGCTTCCAAAAGACTCATTATTACGGCCATGGCAGCTTCATCATTACCTTCACTGGTATTGCTTTGATAGGAGGCCTGTAACATATCACGACCAATGACAGCATCCATGCCAGAAAGAGAAACAGGTTCCGACATAGGAACTTGATTGTGAACTGGAGGTATGTACTGGGACGAAGTACTGGTTGAAGAAGGAGAACTCATTAACAAATCTCCATCAAAGGCTGAAGAAAGATCCCTTTTCATAAACATATTCCGTGGAGAATAGCTCTTATCTCGTTCTGAATCTATCATAAATGGATGGGCTACAAAAGGTTCAGCATTAAAATACGAATTTATACTACTTGTTTGAGGTGTTTCGTTGCTTTTTTGTCTCTCTAGTACTTCTTCAGCAATTTGACGGCCAATTTTGCCAGCTCCAACTTTTGTGCCTAAAATTCTAGAAGTATCTCCAATGTTTCCTCCTGATGGTAAATATGATAGAACGGCATCTAAACTGTTAGAGTTGCTGTTCATTATGTCATCACGAGCACTGTTTGAACTTTCAACAAGGCCTGTCTCAAGAACAGGCACTAGAGTGTTTACAGATATTATATATTCTAATTCTTTAGTCCATGGATTTCGAAATATCTTCCATTTACTGGTAAGGAAAGCAAAATTTCCTTCTTTTCGACGAAATCTGTAGACTTTGGAGGCCAAACTCTCTTGACATTGCAGAACTTGCCTATGGAAATCAGCTAGGTGCATGATATCGTCTTGATGGAAATATTCATAACAAGATGTACCTTGCAGTTCTTGAGGTAAATAACCAAGAATTAAAAATACTCTTTGATCAACAAAGAGAAATTTTCCATCCACAGCATGACGTGACGTGAATTCCATAGATCTTACTTCAATTCCATCTTTTGGAATAGGATTGGATAAACAATGCTGAACTTGTCCAATAGCAACCAAACAACTTAAATTACAGTCACTGTCAACATCATTATCTAAATCTAGGCTGAGGTTGGCTGGTGCCCATGATTTCAAATAACCTGTACACCGTATCACACAGTATTTACGATCAGAATGATGAGATTTACGCTTCCTGTTAAGCCCTGTTGTAGTATCTGCCTCTTCCTTCACAGATGATGAAACTTTGCATTTCATTCGACAAAAAAAGGAACGCCTGGCACCAGGACAAAGGCGCACTTGAGTTTGAGGAATATCAGTTTTTACAGGCATCATGGTTTTTGCATCAATCAACCTTTCTTTGGGAACAAGGTCAGAAGATGACAATTGTTCTTTTACTTTCGCAACATCTTTTGGGTGCAAAATATCAAACCAGCTTTGCCCTAAAAGATCATTCTGAGAATAATGCAAAACTTGAGACACAGATTCAGAGACAAAAAGCATACGACCGCGGTCACAGCTAACAACGAAAAGGAAGCCTTCTGCAGCTCTCAAGATTAAATGCTTTAGTTCTTCATCTGATAAGAAAGAGGGCTTATACAAACCTTCAGCATAGGAATTGATTGATCCCCTCAGAGTTTTCATATGTTGTACAGCCATGCGTAAAACTGTGAGTTTATCCAATTTCCTAGACATGGCATTACACATTGGTACTATTGATGACAATTCAGTTATATAAGTATTCATTTTATCACGTCTCCTTTTTTCTATTTCACTGTGATTTTGTTTCTTAGTTTGATCTTCAGGATCATGTCGTTGTGACTTGGAATCTGAATCCAATTCAGAACCTTCAATAACATCAGTCATTTTTCTCTTACGAGAAGAACCTCGAGTAGATTCAATATGTGAATCCATCCTTAGTGCAAGTGACACTAAAAAATAATTATATATTTTGGCAAATTATGTTAATTTATGTGGACAAAATAATTTTAATCAAGCCAATTGGAAATAAAATAAATATATATATTACAATAAACAAATACACTTTGAATGAATAATAAACATTGTACACTAAAATTATTTTAGAAAAGTTTATAATTTAAATGCAAAGTATATGGTGCCATATTAAAAATATACAAAAGAAGAAACTTATTATCTCATTAAAAAAATATTCGTTAGAATCAACGACAAAAAAAATTAAACCAAAGAATTGTTAAACAAAGAATACTTGGTACAAACTAACATTTTAGTTTCAGAGTATCAAAGAAAATTTAATCATGTTGCAGTGGAATTTTTACAAAAAAAATAATAACAGTAAATGTTAGATTTATTTACTTTGAATCTCATAGTCTACTTTTTATTAATAGGAATTATAGGATTGGTTATATTTTTCAGGATTATATCAAGATTGCATCCAGGTTTTGGCTAATAAAATGAATTGTTGGTTGACTTTCGTTATTTAGTTCCAAGAAGGACATCTTTGAGATTCATCTTACTCAATTTAATTTTAGAACTACTCAGATTCATTTTCCCAAGATAGTGCCGACAATAAATTTGATATACAATTTTAACCTTTTAAAAAGAAGATTGCGATTTAGAAAGTACAAAAAAATATAATTGTACTAAAGTAGAAAATTTTTTTAATGAAAATCTCACAATTTGAGGTTTTGTGTTACATAAATCATTAAACTTATCAACTAATAAAGGCAATATATATCTGGATGAAGTCAACATTAATTGACAGAACTCTACTGAACATTTTACCTGCTTAAGTTTCAAAAATAGAACATGGTCTTTGAGCTGGAATTAAATAAACAATCATAGAGGTAAATAATACTTACATTAAAAATTCACAGAATGAAGTACTTTTGAATTAGTTTGTTTCCCTTTGCATTATTATTCAATTTTTTATGAATTTTAGAAATTTGATAAATTTGTAAATTCTCCCTCATTTGTAATTTAATTTATCAAAATCCCATTTTTTTATAATTCGACTACAATGCTTCCAAGCACTTAAAAGAAAAATATATCCTTCTAATAGGCATCAAATTTTAAAATTTTATTTCCCAATTTTGAAGTTAATTATTAGCTATAAACCAAATGTTCTATAGAGCATTAGAGTTTTAAAAGATTAAAAGGTTTTAAAGAATTTTAGATTTTATGTAATTCATAGAGTGTGGTTATATTTTCCATGATGTGTGCATTTCATTCAATTTGTAATATGACACTTATTCAAAAAAAATAATAACGTTCAAATAGAAAAAGTGGTGACACCATTTATGTGATACCATTTATAACTCTGTTCAAAAAAGGTAGAATTTAGCGATAAAAAAAATCGAATGCACAATATCTGATTTGAGGCAAAAATTTTTTAATTCTTTATTCGTTATCCCTCCCCTCTTCAAAAGTTATTTTGTCTCGCTCTGTTACAAAAATCACTCTTCTAGCTAACTGACGCACTGTCTATCTCAAAAAAGTTATCTTTTATATTCTCCTTTCTGGCTTTTGCATCATTAAAATACTTACCCAATGTGCTTTAAAATTATTTTTAAATACAAATTCTTGAATATACAAAAACTTGTACTAAAGTATTTTGTATTTGTTCTTCATTTACGTCGCACTAGAGCTGCACAATGGGCTATTGGCGACGGTCTTTAGCTTGGCTATTGTAGTTAGTGTGACAGGTTAATATATGGAAATATCCCCTAAAATTAGTGAAACAGAAAAATTTACATTATAAATCTAGCTAAAATTCTTTTCCACTCCGGAAAATTAGTTTATCATCACCTGNAGTGATGCTTGACTTCGGTGATGTGCTGGGAACCGTGTCTTAACGATCAGTCCACTGCGGGACTATTTTTGTATTTAATAAAGAAAATTGAAATTATTAAGATCTTCATAAATACTAACAAACAAATTTATCAATTTTGATTCACTTCAGAGAATGTAATCTCTTAATAAATAATTTTTATTGCAGCCCATAAACTGCTACTAGCTTCTTGCACATTGCATTTCTTTATTTCGATTTTTAATATTTATCTCAGTAAAGTCAATGAAGTCTATGGAGAATGTGGTTTATAGAATTATGTTACATCAATACTACACTGTATTATAATTTTATTTTGATAAAACAGAACCAGTGTTTTAATGGAAAATGATAGGAGGATACAAAGTAAAAATATAATTTTAACATTCAAACTAAAAAAAATTAGATTATTATGATTGTGTATAAATAAAATAATGTGTAATATTATTATTTCATTGCGTCAGTAACATAATTTTTTTTTTTTTAAATAACTCAGTTCACAGTTATAAGAAAAGAAAAAATAGCTTTTATCTCAATTTTAAATACAAAAAAAAAGATACTGCTTAAATTCAAATACTGCTTACTATTTATTACATAACTAACTTAACATCTGGGCTTTTATCAAAAATTCAAACATTATTTTCTAATTAAAATATAGCTGTTGTATACAATGTAAGACAAATCTACTAATTCTTCAAAATTTAAACATTTAAATCAGATTAAAATATAGTTTCAAAAGAAAGTTTCCATGAAAATAAAGATTTACCACATTCATTATTTCAAATCAATTTTGGTGAAAAAAATTAATTTCTTAATAAAAACGTTTAAACAATAACTTACCGTTCTGTTACTAGTCTTGATATGTGAAGAAGATTAAGAAGTAAATCAGCTTACTTACTGCCACTTAGAAAAATCTAAAACATAAAATTTTCAATAAAATGAAATATTCACAGAATAAAACAAAAATAAATAAAATCAACAATGTAATATAGAAAAGAGGTTCTTAAATTATGTCCCAAGGAATCCCTTTGGAGTAGACTTAATAAGTAATCAGGTGTGACTACTAAAACATTCCAATATGTGTTTCTGTTATGCACAACATATTTTTATAAGCAATTATAAAATATGAAATCTAAATATAGAAACAAAAAGTAAACCTCAAATAAAACTTTACAACATAGAGACTCATATTGTGGCTCTGGTTTTAAAACAATTACAACAAATAAAAAAAATGTAAAACAATTAATAAAATCTAATTTAAAACTTAAATTTTTTACAACCAATTTTTTATTTGTTTCAAATTTTTTAATCTTTGAACTTTCCTTCTTGCATGAAACTATTAATTAACTACGTAGCAATTAGGATTCTATTATAGCATATAAGAATTTTGAATTACACATACATTATTGTATTGAATTAATCAACACATTTAAAAATAATAATATTCAGCAAAGATTTATGGTTTTGCCGATATAGCGTAAAAGTTATTATTGACTATATAGATCATCATTTATCACAAATTTTAAGGTTTTTAATTTCGTATAAATTTTTGTCTATCATGCTTTTTTTTATCAGAGCCATGGATATAAAACACTAAATGTTTATTAAGTATTTTATTTTTGATACTTTTTCTCAAGTATATGAATCCAACATATAAGCTAGCGAAAGGCATAAAATATAAATATTCAATTATCCTGGTCTTACTTTTAGCATCTATGCCCAGACTTAATAAATTCAGACAATGGAATTGACAGTATTGCATTTTATAAAACATTATTAAGGCTTCCAACAGGGTGAAAATTAGTAATTTCGATAAAAAATTTATTTTATTTTTTCTTCTTTTCTTTAGATTTAAACTTTAGTGCATAAGTTTTCCAAAACCCTTTAAAATTTTTATCACTGATTTTTTGAAATGAAGTTACGGTTATTTTTTCATATGCAACAAACAAAACTGAAGCTCTTGAAGACAAAAACAAAAAAATTGCTTGCTTTGAAAATTCAAGCCCCATATTTGCCTGAATAAATAACATTTTTAAGACAAGTAAATTCAATTTTCAGAAATTAATTTTTAAACATTTGATTTTTTTGTTGTTAGAATTTCTTTGCATTTTCTGAAGAACTGAAGATTAGGAGAAATTTCTATGTGCTAACACAAATTACAAAAAAAAAGATTATTACAAAATTTTTTGAAATTTTTAAAGTAAATTTTTTTTAATGTCAGCGTTCTTTTTAATTTAAAGTTAAGGTCTAAGTTTGAATTTGCAATATTTTTTTCAAAAAAAGTTTTAAGAAAGAATATGTAAAAAATTTTCCTTACAAATCTGATATTAAATAATTTTACTATTCGATTGTATTAATATTTAGTACTATTAGCTGCCATGGCTATAATAACGAGTCTTTTTGAGATGTTTTTTCAAGATTTTAGTTCAAAATGCAGGTAATCACAGTATTGATCTGAAGAAAAAAAATTATTTTATAATTTATGCATTATAATTTAGTCATAGAGTTGTTAGCGTGACATGAAAAATTTGCAGTTTTTAAGCTTGAACTTGCCTTTATTTTGAATATTATTTTATAAGTTTCTAAAACTTCACTTCAAATATTTAATTTCAAGGCCTCTGATTACTGAAAATAAAATTTAACTTTTTTCAAAAAAACAATTGTGTTAAATCCAGAGGGATACCTTAGCGATCATCATCTAATCTAATATAACTTAAATATTTATAACAATTATACAAGAAATAACTTTTTCAAATGTAATTTAATCTATCGAATAAAAAATAATTACAGATTTTCTATACTATGTCGTTCGTCACTGAAATAAGCTTAGATAATATGAGTATAGTGAACTTTTTACTTTTATTCTGTTTATAGTTTCACATAATAAAAACCTGATAAAGAGATGTGATATTCATGCTAAAAGTAGGAAAGTTGATTTCGAGAGCGATTATATTACTCTTAATTCGGCAATAAATAACCTTCTTAGTGTTTCAGGCTTTGTCTTTATTTTTGCCTAAAAAACTTGCAAAAGCTTCTTTTTGTATTAACTTGTTAAACCTTCCAAAATACTCAGAAATGTTTTACTTTGTACAGCTTCAATATCCGAACATAAAGTGGTTTTAGTCGTAAATTTTTTTTTACCACAAGTGATGTAAAATTAATACAAAAATAAACCAACAAGGTACAAATTTTTGATCTGTAAAAACAAAATTATTAAAATGAAAAACTTTTGAACAAAAATAAATAAAACTTGATATTTATTTAATTAATATCAGTCACCAACTCGCTGAAAAATGTTAAAAATTTTAACATTTTACAAAAAAAAAAAACACTTAATGAAATCATATTAGTGCATTAAAATATAGCAGTTTACTGACATCAGCATTTAATACAAACTTTTAAAATTATCTATTTTCCAAAAAACAATATACTGGTGATTCCCAATGATGATGAACGTTCATGTTTTTTTTTTTCAAAATATAATCAATTTATTATTATTTAATACACAACTATATGATTTATATATATATCAGATAACATCAATCGCTGGATACACTTCCCCATATCTTGAAATTAAAAGGATGTGAATTAAAATTTAACGATCTGCTCTCTTTTAAAAATTTAATAATGCTACGCAAAATTTTTTCTAAAAAATTTAGCCCGTAAAGTAGTTAATTAGTAAGAATTTTTTCATTTTCTGTTCATCCACTTCATTAATTACGTAACCATAACAAAGCAGAACAGAAAACACTCGAATGATGATGTTGATGAACAGAGTTGATAGGTTTCTTTCTGACTAAAATGATAAATTCGTACTGGTAAGATTTTACATGATTGATTTTCACTGCTGTTTTTGATTTGCTCCTGTCCCTAAAACTAATGGCGTGTATTTCAAACAGCAGAAACACAGCATTATTTCAATCACTCTATTCACTTCGATTCTTTTTAAAAGCACCAATGGTAATACAAGAATTAATACAACTAAACTTAATAATGAGTTTTTGCGCGAATTCGTTGATGTTTTGAAATCGAATTTTTTCTCTGTTGGAATTTGTAAACAATTAGTAAAAAGCAATATGTCTAAAACAGAGAATGCTATTACTTTAAAAGGCTCTGCAGATATTGTGACGGAATTTTTTGGTATTTAATTTCTTTAACACTTTCAAGGTCTGTTGTATTGTTACTATACGAAAATGTCCATTGCTCTTCAAAAGAAATATAGATTTTCTGTCTATTTCGTTATTGGATTCTTATGTTATGAATGAAATAAGTAGTATTAAATGTTTTTAGTCTTTTACTGTAAATATAGAATTTTTTTTTTTTTTAAATAATTATTCTAGATATTGTAGCTCAGACTTTTACTTTTAAAAAAAGAAGTCACATTAATACTGTTATTGGCAGAACACAAGTTATTTTAAGTTCACGTGAATGATGAAGTAACTTCCTGTAAGTTTATAGAGGACTTGTCGCTACGTTCTAATTCTTCACTCATTTTGATATGGCGTGAGTGACCAGTTTTACCACATTGCTCTATTTGACCAAACGCATGCCACCTTTTCATAAAAGACAGCTGGCAGAGAAGTTCTTCTCCATAGATTGCAACAAGAATGGGGTTTGCATGAGAACTTTTTAAAAGTATTTTGTGAAACTACCGTTTCTCCTAAAGTTGAATTTGTGAAGATACCGCTGAACGAAAATAAATTTCGCCTGGACAGACCCCTGAATGACTAACTATTATGTAATAAGAGTGAAAGTGTTTTTTTTGTGCACTGTGCATTTAAGGCTAACATATTCGAATTACATATTTTCATACAGGGAATAAACTTTAAGGAATTCTTCAGTGTTTTTTTAGATTTTAAAATTTGCTTCAGGAGAATGCTTCACTAAAACAGAACGCTTTGTTCTTTTGAGTTACATGACAATTTTTAATTATTGTAAACAAAGTGCTGTTTTGGATCTTAAATAGTCTCTTTGTGTTCTTCTGTTTACTTTCTTTAAAAAAAAAATTATTTTCACTCTTAACATATAGCATTACTATTCACTAAATAACATAGGTTCAGAGAACAGGCTAAACTGAAATAAAATAAGAAATTGCAAATAATACTACATGTTTAATTTCAAACAACATTTGAGAAAAAGAGTAAATGTAGTTTTTAAACCAGAAAAATAAGATTGATGAACATGTTTATCGACTTTTGTTATTCATTAACTTGTTGTCAATGGAAAAATGTCTTAAGACCTTTTTAATTTTCCAAAAATTAAAAAAAGAAACAAGATTTCGGTCACTATATTAGAAAGAAAAGTTTAGTTGGATGTTCTTATGGACGTCAAGATAACATTGTGTCTATTAAACTACAAATGAGACTTCATGCAGTGGTCGTTATAATAGAAGAGTTGTTCAAATGCAGAAGGGAGACATACTAAAAAAAGTAAACTGTATCTTAAATTTTTGCTAAGAAACTGAAAAAACTTTTCAACAAGGGTTTTTTTTTTCCTTCAAAATTTTACCTGTCCTATCTATTTTTTTTTTTTCCAATTTTATCAAGGTAGAGACATAGCTTTCTTGGGATTTTTATAAAAGTTTGTTTTCAGTTTCAAAACCTTTTATGCTGGGTTTATAAAAAAAATTCTTCTTTTTTATGTATTCTGTGCACCTGTATTAAAATGTTTGTTAAATATGTTAGGTGCTAACCAAACTTTTTACTCCTTTAGATTTTGGAATTAATAGCATTATTTACCAAAGAGGGATATATCCTGTAGAATCCTTTAACCGTGTTGAAAAGTATGGACTGACAGTTTTAGTAACTAAAGATAATAAACTACAGGCCTTCATTTCTAATATTTTAAAGCAACTAAGAAGTAAGTAATTAGAATTTTAATGTTTCATCTTTGATACATGTAGATATTTTCTAATTTTATAACAAAAGATGTAATTTAAAAGATGTTTGTTATAATGTTCATGAATGTAAAATGAATACCTTAATATATTGAATATTTTAACTTATCTAATTAATTGTGTTTACCTTTAACATGACATACAAACGATTTCAATTGAGTAATACGGAACACAATTAAATCCATATAAAAATATTTCATTGCTAGTCATACAGCTTCTTCAATTTTTTTTTCTTTCATTTTTCTGCACCTAAATACAAAGTAAAGAGTAAAATTTCGAAGAAATAAGTTTTTGACACATGTCTGTGTTTGGCAGTTTTAACCATAGATAAAACCTTTACATATAAAAAAGTTAAAATGTTGCATTTTTATATGCATACAAACAAACAAGTCCATACGCTCCAGAGAAAATCTGGAAAAACGAGATTTTGACACGAGATTGAAAGACACAATTCTCGGAATTGTCAAAGACAAATTTCGCTGAATGTCACAGTTACATTTCACTAAAAACGTAGGAGTTCATTCTCTTATTTGCTTGTACAATATAATATTTAAAAGTAATAAAATTACGTGCCAAAGAAGGGATTTGGTAGATTATTGAGATTCTTTTATGCTTTTGCAATTTTTGTGTAATTTTATTAACTCAAAGCATATCTCTTCACAATATGAGAATAATAATGGATTAAAAACAGTGGTAGAGCACAATGAATTACAGAGGTAATAACCTTCCCTTATTTTAAGTAAAACTTGCAGTTTCTGGCGGCATCAACCACAATGGAGTGGAAAATCACTTGAATTTCAGTTAATTGGAAATACAAACTTAAAGGAGGCTTTTTTTCACTCAAAAAAAAAAAAGAAAGTTTTTTTTTCCTTTTCTGAACTACTGACGCCAATCAATTGCTGCTGCAATTATTGTAAACCCAATGGTGTTAGTGCACTACTCGATTTAAAATCAGTTTTGAGCTTAAACTTGGAGATTGTTCACTAATTAAATTTCTCATCTGGGTTTACTGCCGTGCAGTTGAAAAAACAACTTAAATGCTTCATGATTGATTCTATTGCTAGTGCTATGAACGCTGAAATAGAATTTTAAAAAACTGATAAATCGAAAAGCTCTTTGAAAGAAAAGATGTCAGGGGGTCCTTTATTAATTTGTTTCGTGTCGTAAATGCTTCACAACCATGATTTCTTTGATTTTAAAGTAGACTATGCATTCATTGTAAACTAGACTTCAAGATAAAAATAAAGACTGTAACTGATTTTGACTGACCCAAAATGGATTATAAGACCTGCTATACACCCCTGTTTGGTAGTAAATAAATTAACATCTATTCTTTATAAAAACAAGCGTTTATGAAACAAGTTAATATCTTTTAATAAAAAAAAAATTCTTATTAATTGGAATCAGAAGAATCATTAAAATCCGAAGATAAAATATGTATTCATAATGCATTTTCTTTAAAACAATGTATTGTTTCAATTATTATTATTATTAACTCTATATTTGCTGTAGAGAGCAATTCTATTCAAAAGGCTGATAATTAATTTTGGTTCATTCATCATTAATGTGAGTATTTTAACAAAATAAATTGTCATATTGTGAAGTTTTTTCAGTTCTTTTGCAAAATATTGCTTTTATAATTAGTGCACCTTTATATTAAAAAATTCGACATTTTAAACTCTTTACCTGGTTAAGTTCTATATCTCGTAAAATATAACACTTGATGTGCATTTTTTTTTAATCAAAGATCATTTGTTAATATTTTATAAAAGATTAAGAAAGTTTATGTATATTTTATATCATATATTTTTGCCTATTGCTCCTGATTATTATGTCTCTGACAAAATTTTGAAGTTATGAAATTTTGTGCTATTAATATGGTCGCATATCAAAAATATATTTCTAAATTTAACTGGAACTAGGTATCCCATATTCTAAAAAAAGGGAAATATTGTTGTACAATTGACTAAATTATCTAAATTTGTTACAGGCTGGTTAATGTCCAAGGAAGTTCATAAGCTTGTTGTTGTCATATCTAATTTTTATACGAAAGAAACATTGGAACGATGGGAATTTAAAATTCAGTGCGAAGGAGAATCAAATGAGGGGTATAATATACATATTTCAATTTCTCTTTATCTATTATGTACTTTTTTTCCTCTTTTAATTTTGTTCTTTTGCAAGCAAGGTTCACCAGCTGAAGATTCACCAAAGTTACCCTGAATATTTACCTTTCAAATTTATAACTTTTTTTCTAATTACGAAATGACCTGGAAAAAAATGTGCAAGCAGCTCTTAGGATTGGCTAAGATAATTTAAGTAAGCTATTAAAGTTCAAAAACTGGAGTATTGGAACAAAACTAAAGAGAGAAGCAGAGTGCTTGGAGCTGTGTTTTTGATTCAGTTGGAGCTTGAGCTCTAAGTTTTCCCATGCTTTAGGGCTCCAACACTTTCATTTTATCCTACAAACATTTGAATGTTTGTTGTATGACCTGTTAAATTGTAATAGCATTGCAACAAGTTGCTGTAAAGAAACTATTCTCATTATTTAATTACATTTATAATGATTTAAGATCAAATATGAAGGAGGGTTTATTCAATTCAATTCTACTGCAAATTAAGTTATTTGTATTTTTTGTGTGAACTGATGATTATGTTATTTTTTTTTTTTTTAAAATAATGTTAAATTAAAACCTGAAACTCTAAAGCACACATAAATATTTATCAAAATCACCACAGACCAAGCTTTAGTTTATTATCTGGGAGCCGTGCCGAAACTTAAGCTGCAACACTGGAAAATTCAAAATCAAGATTCCATGCAGGAAAGAGTGGGCAAAGCAATCAAAATTGTTCTAAGTGTGGAACAAGCAATAGCAAGTAAAGGCCAAAGTCCCTTTGAATTATAATAAGGAAGGAAAACATGATTTAATTTTACTATCATAATAATTTAGGGTAACGTACTTATTTAACTATTTTTAGAAAATGGATTTAGTATAAAGATTAGATCTAATGATAAAAGCATTATTTGAATATCTTAAAAGTTTAAAACAATTTTCTACATTGTTTTTGTTCTTTTTAAAAGAAAGCTCAAAAGGATAAGGGGTTGCCCAGATATTTCATTCTATACTATAAAACAAGGTTTATCAAAAATTACACCTGTATTGCGGGAGATCACTTGCCATAAAGTATGTTTTATTTTATTTTTTTGCATTCATCCTAATTTCTTTGCTTTCTTTTGAAAAGTATAAAAAATACTTGATACCTTTTTAATTTTTAAGGTATTCAAATGAAATTTTTTTATTAGTTGCTAAATTTGATTCACTACAAAATTATGGAAAAACTTTTAAAAAATTTTCAGTGCATGCTCAGCGTAGGAAAACTTAAATACTCATAGCTTGAGCAGTATTTAACACATTTTTTAAAATTTTGTTTAATTCCATTGAATATCTCTAAAGTTATAACAAAGAAAAACATATAGCGAAAAGAAATAGTTTTTTATAAAAATGTCCATTTTTTTTCCATAAATATTTATTCTAGGTTTACAAAACTGTATGCAGTTGTTAAAAAAATCAACTGCAGTAATCGATACAAGTTACCAAGTGTATTTCTCAATTTTCCGGCTCAGGGTGTTAAAAAAAAAACTTCTTTACTTTCATAATTTATTGTATGTCTCTCAAACCTGTGAAAACTTTAAATTTTATTCCTAAGTATAAAAAATTGCAAGAACTAAACATCTCTAAAGTTACAAAATATTCCTTTAAGTATTTCTTGAGAAATTTTAAAAAATGTCAAAAACTGAAAGTGTTTCTTTCATTATTGTAGGGTAGTATGTATATTTGTATATATGTTTATGTATATATATGTTTATATCCATGTATATGAGTTTTTTTCATTTTGAAATGAAATTTATTTATTAAAAGTATTAAATTTTCTGCAAATATACTACAAATTTTTTTAAGAAAAAAAAATTAATTTTGTGCCTACAACTAATGTTTATAAATAAAAAATTTATATTTGATGATTGCCACCAATATGACTAAATATGCACACGACCCTTCGTTAGTCTACTCAAAATGAAACCTGTTATTTTATGCGGATAACCACATAATTAATACTTTTAACCCAAATGTGCATTTAGACATTTCTGCTAAAATTGAATTCTCATTGCAAGGTTTCCAGCTTAACTAACTACGGTCAATTTCACTTAGTTTTTGTATAGTTTAAAAAATTCTTTAAAATTTGGATGGATGAAAAAAAAGCTTTGTCGGTATATATTTTAACTCAATTTATTATTTGCTTGAAATTGAAATTAAACAATGAAGATAGTCTCACATAATATAGAATAGGGGACTTAATTACTTGCATAATTTATTTATATATTGTTATATATTATTATTGCTTTTGAAGAATTTTATATTATTTCACTTCCTAAATCAAAAGAAACAAGCTTTCAATTTGTAGTTGTTGCCTTAATAAATTTGTACACATTTTAATTTAAATGCATTTTTTTAGATTAGATTCAATATTTTATTAATCTTGATTTATTTTATTTTAGAGGCAAATCAAAGTCTAAGGATTTAAAAGAAATACAGAAAGAGATCAGAAATATTATTCGTCAAATAACAGCCAGTGTATCTTTTCTTCCTTTGCTTGATAATGCATGTAAGCATTTCTCGTTTTGCTTTTACATTTGCGTGTTTCACTTGCCATATCAATTAACTCCCCTTTTTCATTTATTTCTTTATCTTGTAATTTTAAGATTAAAAACATTTATTGATTTGCAACTATACATATTCAAAACAAGTTTCTCTAATAATTGTTCAACGCCATTAAACATTCTTTTTATTGCTATTGAATTATAAATAATTTATCTCAAGAATATTTTTTCAGATTATTACTTATATTTGTTTTATAATGTTAATCGATTTGGCAAATGAGTCATTCATTTTCTAAAGATGAAAAAGTTGTTGTATCTAAGTTTAGTTTATTTTGTATATAAAATTCTAAATATAAGCATCATTGGCATCTATAACAGTGCAATAATTTTTTTACGGTTCTTGTTAACCTTTTCTCTATTAATTTATCCAGGGTTCCCGCGGCCTTGAAAAAGCCTTGAAAAGTACTTGAATTTCATTTGGATTTTCAAGGGCCCCTAGAAGTACTTGAAAATGATATTAAATCCTTGAAAATTTCGAAATAACCTTGAAAAATATCGAAAACTCAGGAAAATAGCCCTATTTCCAGTATTTCTATGTTTAACTTTTTGACGCGCGTAAGTGTGAGAGAATGACTTCCCCGTCTTTCAGATGATGACACGTACTGTTTGATTTTAGGATTTTATGTATGTTTGGCTNTTAGCTATGATGAACTCCAAACTTTTATTAACACCTGTGATGCATAACTAAATGTGGCATTAAATTCTACCAGTAATTCTGTTATATTTGCTATCATAATAAGAACATATTATACCAATATTGTGTTAACTATAGGTACTATGGTAATAAGCTTTTAACAGCCCTCCAAAACGAATAAGTATCCTAATATCCAAAATATATGGAGAAAAAAAAATTTATATTCTACAGTGGCTTTATCCAGTGTTTTCACTACAGTGCGAGAAATTCGCGCATTCCATGAATCAATTTCAAAATTCCCGAATTTCTCGCATTTTGGAAGAAGCTTCGAATTACGCCATTTAGAATAAAATCCGTTTCACTTTTCTTCCTGGATCTTTCATTATTTTCAACAATTGCCCCGTTATCTAGCTTCTCTATTTACCAGTATTGTTCAGAACCTTTTCGAACAACAGAACACAACCCCTCCGAACCACGGAACCCCTTTCAGAACGCATTTCTCTGCAACCATGTGTTTACCATAGGTAAGGTTTTTTTCATGTAAGACGTTCAAATTTTTTATGCAATAATATAAGATGGACAAATACCTAGTAAAAGCAAAATCTTCTATGATAATGCCGCAAAAATATTCAATGCTTTAAAAAATAGAAGACGTTAAAAATTTATTATAATAAAAGAAATGGGTTGGTTTTTTTTCAAGTCTATTTGTCTTTTTTTAGTTTTTAGAAATCTCACTTAACCTTCTGAAATCTCACCCTGTTTTTGAGAAAGGGTGAGAAATTCTCGCCTATTTTTTTTCTATGATAAAAACACTGCTTTGTCCCAGATTTACCATAGTAAAAGTTAGAAATTCTACCCCTAAAAAGAAAGATTAACTTCACATATATATTATCATTTAACATACGCTATTCAGAATTAACCACAATTGTCCCATGACTTACTTGATAGCTTCAATTTAATTTTATTAGTTCTTAATAAGTATTTATTGAAGTTTATAGAAGCATGTTTTAAAAGTATCTATATTGAAAGGGTTCAATAGGTAAGGTTCAAAAGGTATATCTTTTAAAATATTAGTTTGGAAGTCATCACCATTCTTTGCAAAATGGTCGACATTGATTTTACCTGTGATAACCAAATGAAAGAAACCAAAAATAAATATTTCATTGAAAAAAACTGCAATAAAATTTATTTTTGATTGTTTTGAGTAGCAAGCTCATATTATCAAATCGTAAGGTAAAATCTTATTTTGAGATGTAGTATCTGAACGAGTTGCCAGAGGAAGTTTTAAAGTAGACAGTTAGGTCCACCATTGTCTTTGGGTGTAAGTACGCCACATTGGGCAGATCGGTTCAGAGTTGTGGATTTCAGTACAGTACCTACAAACATACATTGTAGTCCTGTCGGTTGGTCAGAGTGCTTGAGGCTGAAGTGGCCCTTTACTCTTTCATGAATTGAAGGATTGTTGTGGTGGTTCCTTACTGTCCTTGTTGCCTAAAAATAAAAGTAGAGAAATAATTATGAGAAAATTGCGTAAGTAATATTAAATAATGATGCCCCTTTTACATATACAATTAAATAAATAATGTAGAAAAAGAATAATAAAAGTATACTTCTAGTAAGAAGTTTGTCAAACTCAATTGTACATCTCTTAATTATAATACACTTTCTTATTACATTCTCTACAACATTATCTTCACTAATCACTTTTATCGTAAAGCATAGTCAATTTTCATGAAATCTAGTACAATTCAAATAAAGTTTATTTGTGTTAACGCATTTTATATACAATTACACGTCTATATCAGTGTTATTCTATACGAATATTGTCCATTTTTGTAATATTTTATATAAATAAGTGGCATATGAATATATTGCCATAATATAAAATTCACTATTTACACTCCATTGAGTTTGACTCAAATGGTCAGTGTTGCAACACTTGTAAAAAAAAATGTGCAACTGGTCTCAGAGAGGCATCTTCAAATAGGTTTTCATACTCGAAAATTGACATGCATATAAACATTCAACTTTATTTATACTGATATGTAAACCTAATTGCCCTTTTTTAATGTAAAAAAGTCTTTATTGTCAAAAAATCTATTCAAGTTATGCTTTTAACAAACTAAGTTTTATGTAGAATTTTTATCACTCAACAAGTTTTTTTTTTTTTTTTTTTTTAATTTCTCGGTTATAACCGAAATCACCTTTAATAAGATAGTACAAAATTATATTTTTATTAGTGTACCTATTGAAAGCTATAAGTTCTATTAGTACTATAAGTTCTATTAGCTATAAGTTCTATTAGTGTACCTATTGAAGTTTCTTTTTTTATCATAATTATGTTTAAAATATCCAAGTAACTATTGTTTTCTTAAATACAAATTTTTATGCAAAGGTATTGATGTTTAGTGTAATTTACTTTTTCCTCTCCTTAAAAAGGTGCATGAATATGAAGTATTTACACTTTTATGAGTATCTGTGTGAAATTGCTACATCTAAACATTCTACTCTTAGATGAATTGTTTTTTGAAAAAATGAAAACCTATTAAAACTGTAAATTAATGTTTAAGACCTGTCCTTTGCATGAGATATATCATATTAAATGATATGTTTAATATACAAAGCTTTTTTATTTGTATTTTGTCAGATTTCTGCAATTTAGTGGTTTATGCTGCGTATGATTTTTACCTTTTGTGACATTGCAACAGTAAAATTTTAACCTACCTTATAGTCAGAATATAAATATTTTTCCCAATCTGGTTCGACAACAATAAAAGAAAGTTTTCTACTTTTGCTGAATGTAGACTACAGATCAGATTTTAGAGGCTTATTCTCAAAAACTTTCAATATAGTCTGAGGTTGATGAGGTTTTTTTTATTTTTAACCTAAGTAAATTTTTTGTATCATGCTTTTTAACACAAAATAATCGTTGAATATTGTCTTCAACAAAATCATTTATAATTTTATTTGATAACATTGTATTTGGTTTGCTTTTCTAATAAAATTATGCTAAACTATTCTTTGATATTTATAAATTTTACCAATGTCAGATCTTTGTTTGTGGCTCTCTATTTCAGTGCCTGATTTATCATAAAGTCTGTGAGGCCAGACTCCCTAAATGTTTAAAACAATTTCTTTTTCTTATCTCATCAAAATTTGAGTTAGCAACAAATTGTAATAAATCTAAGCTCAAATTTACTGATATATTATAATTTACTCTTGTTATAAGCAATTTAAAAGCACTTCATAAAGTAAATTTGGCACATCAAGTAAATTTGGTTTAAAGATACGACCAGGGGCGCCTGACAGTTTCGTGCCTAGGGCTGTCACACTTCCGGATCTGCTTTTCTTTACATCATACTTAGTTTTTTTGTTGGTTATTCCATAAGCAAATTCTGTATTTATTTATGTCACGAAAGATACTTTTGAAGTCACTTATAATGAGAGCAATGGGAATTGGCTTTCTAAATCTAGGATCCCATGAAAGCCAAGTCAGCTAACATTATCAAAAAAAAGGAACTAAACTAATAAAAAAAATGAACTAGAAAATGTACGTTTGGAAAGAGTCCTAATGTACATTTTCTAATCCACCTTCAAAACTTCCAAACCCACATTCATAGACCCTGAGTTTGCAACGAAAATTGCCAACTTTTCTGGTTCTTTGTGCAACTTGTGAAATATTTTGTGCCAGACTTGTTGTAGATCAGGGCTTTCCAACTTACATGAGGCCGGGGGCCGCAATTAAGAACACCAGTCAAATGGCAGGCCGCAACTTTATCAAAATTTTATCTAGGACTCTTATGTTTGAAAGAACATTAAATATTACTGTCAGATTTTTGTCAAGTTGTACAAAACAAACGTATTGAATTACAAATTAAAATTAGAAGTAGATTTTTAAGCAATATACATGATTATTTTTGTATTTAAAAACATTTTTTTGCTCTGTTGGTATGTTGAATTTCACAGAAACTAATAAATTAGGTTCTTTTAACGAAAGAAGAGTATTTTAAACCCATATATATTTTTTAAGAAAATTTTCCTCACAAAATGACAATTAATATATTTCAGTTTGTGGGCCGCTAGTTGGTAACCAGTGTTGTAGATCAAACAGTTATTAAGATTTAAGAAAGAAAAATAAATATTTCTATCAGTGTAAAAGAAAAATTACAAAAATAAAGTTTTAATTTCATGCTGATTGCATTAGCAGCTTAATTTTTTTTATTCAGTATGTGTATTTAAACAATGGCAATTGCTCCACCTACAACAAGTATATCAATGCCTTTTCTTACTTATATTGAAACCAGAAAAATTTAAAATTTCTTGGAAAAACCACTTATTTTTAGTTTGGGTGGTGGTAATTTTTTATCCTATTACTGTTAGTTTCTATGTTTTACAAGCATTTGTTCAGGCGCATGCGATGTAGTAGTTATAGAATCTATTCAATAGTTTGCATTGTAACATCTTCTGTAAATAATTACACTTATGATAACTGATGATTTTTGTCTGCCTGCTGTAGAAAAATGAAATCACATTACAATTATAGGCTTGAGTATACTTGATTTTTAAAGAGTTTAAACATGCTATTTTATGATTATTGTACATTTATATGAATATTTAGTTTTTCTCATTCAGTAGGGATAATTAAAACCATTTTAAAATTATAAATCCTAGAAAAAAATAGCATAAATTTTACTACCTCGTTAAAAAAAACATTTAACGCTAAATATGAAAAAGTTGACAGTTATGTGTAAGGAACTTTTTTTTCTCCCTTGATTTTTCAACAGATTAAACTAAAGGAGTATTAATAAAACCCTCCAAAGGAAATTAAATTGTGCCTAATACTATTTTTTTTCTTGCAGCTGTAATAAAATGATTTTAAAGGTGTTTTGGAATAATTCCTTGTTTATATTCAATTTATGCTTGTAATAACAATGCTTATTTTATAAACATTTTAACATTAAATTCACTTATTAAATTTTTATTGGTTTGATAAGTAATGAATGTTTTTTTTATATAGGCTCATTTGACGTTTTACTATACACAAGTAAAGATATTGAGGTTCCTGATGAATGGGCAGACAGTACAGCTCATCTGATACCGGATTGTGAAGAAGTTAGGTTGAGCAATTTTTCCACTTCTGTTCACAAAGTAGATACAGCAGTTCAATACAAAACCTGTGAATAAAATGAATATATTTTGTTCAAATGATTTTGAAATATTTTACATAAACTTTTTCCATGCTCCATCCATGATGCTTTTTTTTGTAATATTCGTATATTTTTTTTTTGTATATTTATACTTTTTTAAGTTGTGCTGTAAATAAAGAATAATCTTTTTATGAAAATGTCTTAATTTATTTAAATTATTATTTAACGTAAATTTGTTTGTCTTTTAAAAAATTATTGTAAGATTTATTTAATAGATTACTTGTATTTCTTATCTCTGTTCTATGAAGGAAAGCTATTAAACTGCATAAACCATTTGTGCCTTAAATTCGTTTTTAGAAATAATTCTAAGATTACATCAAATATATCTTTATTTAACTTAAATGAATATTTTTCATAATTTTTAATAACGCTCATGAATTTAATTAAATAAAGCAGGTCAATCTTTCTCGAATCCGCTTTCTTTCAAGGCTGCAAAAAAAAACAACTTAGAAAATCCAAGAATATACGACCTACCCTTGTAAATTTCTATAATTATCAAGTTTCTTTTAAATTTATTTTGATCTATTTTTATATTAAAGAATCAATTTCCAAAGTCTGGAAAATTCAAGTTCCGAGATTTTTTACCGTCATAGTCACCAAGAGATAAAGCCGTTGAGATCAGCACAGTGTTTTAGTGACGTCTCTCAGAGTTGTTCTGATTTGCCGCCAATTTCAAATGTTATTTATATAAACAAAAGCTTTCTTTGACCGTTGGTTAAGCTATTCTTTCTATGGTATTGTTTTATGGTTCTTAATGCCTGTGCAGTTCCGAAATTTAAATGTAATTATAAAAATGTTAGCTTAAAAATTTTCTAAGTGTAAAGAACTGAAAGAGTGGATTTATTTAAACGCGAATTAACAGCTAAGTAAGTGTTATTTATCTTTCATTTTTTAGTAATTATTGATTTTTTTCTGACTTTAATATAAGCTTCTAATTTACATAAGGAAAGAAATCGTATTTAAGAATATCAATGTTTCAGGTATTGTTTGTTAGTGAATATTATAAAATAAAATTGGCAAAACCATCTTACTTTCTCAAAACTTAAGATCGTGAAATAAAACATTTAAAGATCATTTGTTTTGTAAAAATTTAGATGAATTCAGAACAAATATAAGTTGTAATTAAATAGCTGAAATTTGTATTTTTAAGACAAAGTAAACAACATAATTTTATTTCTGAAAGAAATAAAAATTGGATGACTGTTGATTGGCACTTAAAGCTTATTTATTCTCAAAGATAGCCTTTTTTATATGATTTAAATTTTATAAATATTTTTACTTGTATGCAGGCGAATTCCGTGTTAATTAATAATAAAAAAAACAGGAATTTAAGTCATGGTTAGTCATTTCTATTTCCTTGGGAGTGATATTTTTAAATAAATTTTGATGAAACTGTTGCTCATTCTTTATAAGGCATGATTTTTTCTCACACAGATAAATTGCCTTTGTGTATCTTATGAGGAAGTTCTAAATAATTTTTTACTTCATTGAAATTAATTTCTAGATTTTGTAATTTTAAGATGTCACATTTACCAAAATATAAACTAAAGAATCAAACTATTTCTTACATTAAAGTTTAAAATAAGTCAAACACACTGGGAAAAAAATTCCTCTCCGTCTAGATTATTTATTTAATTTTGTGGGTTGTTGGGCAAAAAGACAGTTGTTCTTTTTTGGTATTTACATGTGATTTAAATCCCTAAGGTTTTTTTTTTCCCTTGAAAGTGATTTTTTCTTACAATCAATTAATATACTTCATGAAATTGTGCTTTGAATAAGCATTTTATAAAATTTAAATAAATTTTTACAGCATGTTGTATTTAGCGTTTGATATTAATTTATTTTTTCTTTCTGTTTTACTAGTAACTAAATATAAAAATGTTTAATTGATATATAATTAAACGAATAACCAGATTTATAACCGTAACCATTATGCTAAAAATATGATTTATTTTTATTGAAAAATACCGAAAGTTACAGCTTTGAAGATTTAAAAATTTTGAAATTTTATACATTTTTCTTTATATTAAAAAAATCAAAGTCATTTTATTTAAGTGTGCGTGTAGTGCATCTAAAAGAATGTTTGTTTTACTTATATTGAGAACAAAAAAATAATTGTTTTGAGGGTATTTTGACCCCTTAATCTTTGATGAGTTAAAATCAAATTTGCATATTTAGATTTGGATAAGTTATAATAATAAATTTAAATTTGAATAAGTTTAAGTAAGATTTTATTTGAAAGTATATGTATATGTACTTTTCTTATATGTATGTACAGTGTATTCCATAAATTACTCCCATAATTAAAAAAAAATTTAACTTTATCAAAAATAGGAATAAAAAGTGTACTATTAGAGGTCACAAATTGATATTTTTGCAAATAAAAGCTAAAACTATCGAAATCTGTCAAATTGCGGTTTCGGAAGGCAATTGAGCAATACACCAAAACATGTTTGATTGCAGTAGGAGATAGATGCGATGAAAGACGTTTATTAAAAAACACCCCCTGAAATTCAAACGGGTTTCGGTGTTATGTACACTCTTTTTTTTTATATAATGTAATTTGAAAATTTTCTGGAAAAAACTTTTCTTTTTGTCGAAATCTGAGAAAAAAAAGATTGTTATCAAAAAATTTATAGGTTAGTACATACATAATATTCGAAAACATTTTACTTTTTATTACAATATTTTCAAAAAAGCTTCATTTATTATAAATATTCATTTATTATATTTATTAAAAAGCTTCATTATATAATGAATATTATTTTAAAGTTTTACAATCTTAAGATTGTAAAAATAGTTAGCTAAATTATTTTGCCTCGCTTTTATATTATATGCGTTTATTTGTAAATAAATGTGTATGCATTATTTCCATTTAGAAATTAAATGTTTATCATATTAGATCTTATTTTAAAGTAGCAAATTTATGAAATTGCAATTAAAATTATAATTTTTTTTTCATTTTTTTCTTACATAATATGCCATATTTTTCTTATTCTCGTAATTGTTTCCTTACTCAAATCTATCATTTCTTATTTTCTAACATATGAATAAATCTAATATTTCATTATACATTAGAAAATTATAATTGATACATTTGAAGAGGTTCATTCATTTGATATTAAATATGTTAATGATAAATCATTGTTTAAAATTGGAAGAATAACTTTTCTTATTAAATCATTTTCTGCTATGAAATTCAAATAACATTGTTTCATAAAAACATCAAATAATTCACATGTTCATTTTATTGAATTATAACATGATAAATAAAATATACTTTCCCTAATAAAAATTCACCTCTTAAAATCCAGTAAAATATATTTACACTTAAAACTATTTTTAAACTGGTTTCATTACCTTTAGTCAGTCTGATTTTAGGCTAGGGACACAAATTATTAGTCTTGTGTTAAGTTTCGAAAGTAGAAACTGTCCTCTTTAAGGATGCTCATTCCTACCGAAGGCTAATGGAGCCAATCCCCATCAGATAAATAGATTTTAATCTCCCTTTCAAAAAACAACAAAACTGCAATTAAATATAATTTTTTAAAAATTTCAGTTAGAGTAAAATTGTCTAAATCATATCACTTTTCATATTTAAATTTCTATCAGTCACAAATCATTGAAAATCACTTATGAAATATTTTAGTAATAAAATATTGACAATCAGCTTTAAATATATGTATATATATATTTGGTAATTATATTTGCTCAGTTAGTACTGAAAATTTTCACAAGCTCTGAAAAAGATACGATATAGGTAAGCGGTTGCCTAAATCGTCCCATTATCAAAATTTTTGAGTATTTATGATAAAGCGAATAAACAGACTACGTAATCCAAAACAATTGTTTAATATCATAATAAGAAATGTATCATAAAATTTTTTTAAACTACTGCAAGTATAGTTACAGTATCTTAAGCCTATATAAAATTTTAAGGCCGTTTTTCGAAGGAATACTTTTTGCGAATAATATGCTATTTTCATAACTGCTGTGAGTTTGTAACAGTTACTCATGACTGTTAGATCAAGTTTAGTCTATGTTTAGTTTAGTTATCTAAAGCAAGCTCTGTCTATGCTTATTTTGAAAATGATGCAAAACGTCATTATGGAGAACACAATTTTATAAAAAAAAAAATAATAACGTTTGTGGTTTATTTATTTATTTATATTTTTTAATATTTAAAAACTTACTCCAATGCTGCACTATCTGGGTCCAATAAAATTTGCAAAAACTGAGAATAAGACTGTGATTTTGATAATTTTCATCTCAGTGGGAAAAAGTCGCAAAATTGGCGATTTTTAAAAATGTTTAATTATTTTTAAAATATTTAAGTTACTTGCCCATTTAAAAGCCCAGATGATTCTTCACAGCAAGATGATATACATAGTTTATAATCATATTTTCGTTTCAAGTCTAAGGCACTTTAACCCGTTTTGTCCCAAAGTTATATATTGAAATCATACAAAAGTGGTTTTATGGAAAAGTGGTATAATATATTTTCGAAATTAATTGTTTTTTCTACTGTTAGAACATTCAAAAAGTCTTTGACAGATCAAAAAGTACTTGCTCCTTATAATTCTAGATCTAATCAGAAATAACTAAATTATTGTGGTATCTGAGAAACTTTTAATTCACCCAGATAAATGAAAATGCTTAAAAAAGTTTCCCACCACAATGAATGTTTTTGGAAAAAGGAACTGTCCTAAATATATGACGCTGGGCGTTAACCGGTTAACTGTGGCTTTTTTTTCCTTTCTTTTTTTTCCTTGGCGACAGAGCTTCGGAAAACCATACCATCTAGTTATATGGATATACAGAGCCGGATAATACCTTTCGTAGGCCCTATAGGCATAGCCGTTTTTGGGCCCTCTCCTCCTTCCCCTCTTTTCAAAATATATGCTAAAATTTTCTTGCATATTTTTTTTTACATTTTTATTAATATGGATTTTAGTTTACGAATTTGTTCATCGAACTTTATCTGCAATACAGACATACTGCCGATATTGCAGTTGATATCGATAATACCATTATGATTAGTTCGATCGATAATTATGTAAACACTTCACGTCAAAAATACAACAACAAACCAGCAAAGAAAACAGTGAAATTGATAGTGAGATTAATTACAAGAAACTAGCTTCTAGTT
>NC_092209.1:26592008-26617485 GCF_043381705.1 Parasteatoda tepidariorum | reverse complement strand
TTTACGGGACACGTCATTTTGACGGATTTCGACTTTTGTAAGGAAAATTATAAAACCCGTTTGAATTTTTATTTTATCTCTTGTAATGACTTTTAACCATTGATCGAAGTAAATATATATTAAATGCTATTTACCTCAAAAGCGTTGAAATATTGAAATTCTCTATGTGGTATACCTATTTCTACGGATATACGTCAATTTGACGCGATCATAATTTAGACAAAAGTTTAAGTAAACAAGCAATTATCACATCAATAATAAATAGGAATGTACCGACAATACTTCGATTCGTTATCTCAAATAAAACAAGTGATAAACAACTGTTGCCGACAAGCAATAATAGAAAGAACAAACGCAGAATGTCAATTGATGTCAGATTTTGAAGGTTTCAGTTGCTTAGTTCGAGTATTGAAACATAAAATACTAGAATATTTCATAAATATATATCTCATATCTTAATTTTTTTTCTTATAGTATACATATACATTGGTTTCGAAGTGCAGAGATGCCAACTGCTCCGGACAGGCGAAAATAATTTTAAAAATGGTAAATAACAACAAAGTAAATTATAAATATAAAGTGGTGAATTATATACGCCTACGAATTATTTAGAAATAGTGGTGGATAAAAATCTACTAAATTGAATTTATTAAATTAAGAATCACAATTCTTTCATACGTCGAATTGACGTGTGTCCGTAGAGATAGGTATATAAGAAACGTCCGTAAACCTAGTGTTAACCAAGTATCTATTGACTTCTGTACATCAAGGCTGGAAAAGTACTACTGAGAAAATAGTTGTATCACTTTAAAGTTTGAATTAAATGGCTAATCGCATAAATTAGATATCACTAAAATTTTTTACGGAAACTCTCCTGTCTACGCGTATTTTATTTCTCTTGATTAGATGCTGATAATGAAATAATTGTGCTACCAGTTTTTTACTTTCAAAAAAGTAATAAATAAATAAATATAAAGAGTTATAAAAATACGGTGATATCAAAAGTGTTCCAAATATAAGTATATTTTCAAACTGACAAACAATAGTTTCGTTTGAAAATTGTTTATATATATATATAAATTTCGATTTAAAATATAATCTTACAATATTAAAACAGCTAATGAACTCAGGGACGCCAACTGCCCCGCTTTCTGAAATAGTTTTAATAAAGTGGTAGCAAATTATATAGTAAAATTCGTTAGAGACGGACAGTTACGCTTACTTTTTGATAGAGCAACCAGTGGATCAATGCTTGAACTGAGTTTGTCTTCAGTGCACCTGTCCGCGAAGCGGACACTACACACTTTCATCGGTGGTTGTGCCCGTGGGCACCTGGAATATTGACGTTGTACGTGGATCATAGGCAGTGAAATTCAGAGGCGGTGGTCAAATTAAAATCTACATTTTAATTTTACGCATAGATTTGAGATTTAAGAGATGTTTTAGCAAGTAATCTGAAGTTGGAAATGTTTATGTTTAAAATGAGTCTCTGTTAGAACAGTGACCCGGTCGTCCTGGTTTAAACCACTCGTACCGGGTTGCTCACTGTACTGATTTAAAGGAAGCTACGGCTTGCCGGGATCAATGCTATAACATTGCATTTTATATCATACTTATAATTTTTGATATTTAGTGGTGTAAAAATGAATTAAAAGGAAAAATACTAAACTAAGGGTAACTGGAATTTCGCTATCACTAGAAAATACTATTTTATAAAGCGGAGCAAGATGGCTTCTCTGTGTACTGATCATTCTTGATTTTTCTTTCATGATTTTCGATTTATTATTTTTTAATATTACTTGTTGTTACATTAAAATCTCTTTTTTAAAACCTAAAAGAAAATTATATAGCTTTACTAGCGTTCTCGAGGAAAGAGAACGAAAAAGACTGCTTGTAAAGTTTCTAAAAAGTTTTTGCTCTAAAAGCTCAGACCGTTTACGGCACTCTTCCGTGTGTCATTACTGCCAACCCGGAAGCACTAATTTCCTAGCATTTTTAAATCGGTAGCCAGATATCAATTCTAAATAAGCTTGATTCGTTTAATTGTGCATTTATAATTATTTAAAGTTTTATCTACTAAGTAACTGTGGAAACTAGTAATAGATGCGAAGGAATACCTGGCCAATAAGGCAACCTCCTTACATTATGTAATATCCATTGAATCAATCAGTGGCAATTAAAATTAGTTGCTTTAGTAGTCAACTATGAGTAAAGGTAGAAAAGAAGAGAGAAAGGACAACACAATCACACAAAACCATATAACAATTAAAACAGAAAAATCAGTAGGTAGATATTTCACAAGATTTTTTCCTATAACAATTAACAAAAGGTTAGCTAGTCATAAAATTGCAGGAAATCAGTAGGTAGATATTTCACAAGATTTTTTCCTATAACAATTAACAAAAGGTTAGCTAGTCATGAAATTGGGGAAAATTACTTACAAGTTGGATGCTGGATATCTGTGTAATCTCGGTATGTGCAACGCCTCCTACAACTGAAAGCCTCCACACGGCTTTTTGTAGATAGTTTGATCAGACCACTATGAAGGCAATTCGTCTTTACTAGGTTGATATATAAAAGTCACATGCTAGTTTAAATTGGGGAAATCCCCATAATCAAAAACAACAAAAGAAAATGTATAGCCAGGTGCTACTTGTCAAATAACACAATATGCACTGTAAGTCGGGCATGCAATTGAAGTAAAAATAGTTATGATACATTTACATAAAAGTAATATTAAATTAGCTATATACAAAACATATCTTAAAAACAAATAAGTAAGTAAATGAATTGAAAAGAGCAATACTTAACTTACCTACACTAACTAACTAACTAGTCATATTTTACAGAGTGCCTATCCCCTAGGGGATATCTGCTCTTTCATCGCATTGAAATAAATAATGGGTGGGGCGGAAAAGGGGGGTGCCTAGTCACTAATGACAGTAAATTAAAATAAAGACAACAGTGTATATTCTGGGTTAAGTACATATGTATATCGCAATTGAACATATTATAAGTACAAGTGAAAATTAATAAATGAAAAAAGAAGTGAAAAATTATTTACAAAATAACTTACCTACAGTGAATCAATAGGTTTCATACATATGTTTAAGTTGTTTATATGTAGTGGTGGAAAAGAACATTTAAAATTATATTTATTAAATCAGCAATAAAATGTTATATTATGAATTATACCACACCTATGCTCTAAATCAGTGTTTCCCAAAGTGTGGTACGCGTACCCCCAGGGGTACGGGAAGAGTTTATCGGGGGTACGCTTTCTTATGCTAAATATCTTGCAACAAGCGAAAATTTCAAAAACTTTTATTTAAAAACAAAGTTAGCCATAAAAGTTTAAAAATACGAATTTTTCTATTGGCTACTTTTTGCAGAGTTAACAGTTAATTAGTGGTGTCAACTGTCTTAATGTGGAACTGACACCATATCATGTTTTTAACTGCCCTGCAGTCGCTGCAGGCTTTCACCTCTTAAACTACCCCACAGAAGAGGATTTGTATTCTTTTAATGCCATAGAAATAACAAAAACTATTCAAGCACACCATGAAATATGATTCTATAGAGGATACGACACCAACCAACCAACAGTCAGTTGTGATTTTTAATTTTTATGCAGTTTTTTTTACAGTAAAAAATTTATTCTTTTATTAGTGGTACACAGCGTTACGAAAAATTTTGAAAGGGTACACAATAGTTTGGGAAACACTGCTTTAAATATGCTAATGAAAATGTTCTAATATTTTGGAGCAAGCTGCCCAATGAGATAGCTGCAAAGTTTTCTACTTTTAGACATAAATTTTTATTTTATTTTTATAGTAGTAGTTAAAATATTAAAGTTATTATTATGATTTTTTTTTATTCTTGTTTAATAAAGTTGTATTTTAAAGATCTTGGCCACCACAACATATGATTTTTTTTTTTTTTGAACGGTGGGGAAATTTAGAATTTGATGTTAAGTTCTCAAAAGAAAAAGAAACACAATCATACTGAATAACTTTAGATCTAATTATCGGAATTTCACGTACTAAGATTCAAACTTGATTGTTCAGAAGGGTGACTTCAAATAGTATAATTATTTTGTGCAGACGCTATATTAAATTACAAAATCAGACGCAAAATTGTACTTTCTCTGCATAGAAATGTCTTTTTTTCCCGACGAATTTGTATTCTACACCTTCAAAATATCGGGGGTAGTCGCAATTCGGGAAATAAGATCAAAATAGTTTAGTCCGAAGAGAGGTTTGAAGTTAGGACCCCTTAATATGAAATTTACTTTTTGTGTTCTTCGCTTTACCTTGGGATCTTATAAAGGGAATTTAAAAAAATTGCACACTATTATAAAATTTGTTTATCCATTAAAAAAAAAACAATTTTTTTCGAGAATTATTATAATTTTTCATTATTTTTTTTAATAGAAATAGAAAGAATTGTTTAGAATTGAAAAATCTGTCCAAATAATAATCAATTTTGTACATCATCTTTACGATTATAATTTTATATGGTAAAATACAAAATTTGAGCAAAACCAGACCAATAGTTCCTGAGAAATCGGATTTTAAATAAGATCTTTTTTAAATTTATTCATAATTTGAAATTGAAATATGATGCACTACTTAAGATTTTAATTACTCAAACCTGCTCTCCACCGGAATTATGTAAGAACAAGTACTTATTATACACGCAACAAAATTTTTTTACCCTAGTGCAATCAAATTTTAGTGGGTGCATAAACGCTATTTTAGTGTATTTTTCATCAAATATTTATATGCCCTTCTAGGCCCTGTAAGGATAGAAATTAATAATTTTGGGTTGTATTACATAATCTAAACAAATATGTAACACAACTTTTTTTTTCCTTTTCAAAACAACACACATTCGGTTTTAACGCTTTTTTTTAGTACAGTCTGATGATCTTTTCTAAACATGTTTTGGTAGTTGAAAATATCTAATTTATCTGAAGAATAAAAAACTTCAAATAGTTTTATAACCACTATTTGCGTTTTTCGGACATTGTGTGTACCACTATTAAAGCAGTCATTATTCTGAAAAAATCTTAAAAGTGGTAGAAAATATATTTCGATTTATTCCTACCAAAGAAAAAATAATTATAAATTAAAAATTTACATTTAGATATTAAAGCCAACTAAATGAATTTCCTAAATTTAAAGTAAAATAAAACTTATGAAGCATTTATACTTTGTTTCAAAATTTCTGTATTTCATAGCTGCCAACTCCTCCGTTTTTCTAAAAGATTTTATTTTCATGTTTAACCATTTGCATACCTGCCAACTTTTACACATTTGGCGTAAAATTTTATTTCTATATTTAAAGTGGTAGTAAACTTTATGCTGCAATATATTCCTTGCAATTATTATCCTTTTGACCACCACTATGTTTTTAAAAAAATTAAGAATATATATAAATATGTAAAACAGTCACTGTAATCTGCCTAAACTTTCCATAAATACGACGCATAATTTAAATTCAATTTTACTACCTCTGATATAAGTCATCCTCGAAAGGATTAATAGTTGGCAGTTATGCACCTCTGCGTTAGAAAAGGAAACGAAATATTATGATAAAAAAATTTGAAATTTCAAAGTGGTGACTTTTGATGTCACTTTAGAAATGCAGAGATGCTAACTTGCTCTGGACAGCGAATAAATATTTTCAACTGGTAGTTTATTAATTGTGACTCTTGGTTTAATAAATTCAATTTTGTAGATTTTTATGCACCACTATTTCTAAACAATTCGTAGGCTTATATAATTCACCACTTTCTCATGAGCTGTTATACCTTTTAAAAAACTAGCAAAATCTGTCAGATTTGTAAATTTAGTTTGTAGCTTTTTACCGTTTGGCCAGACGAGCAAGCCAAGTAAAAGTAGCATGGCATTCAACGTGTTAATTATATCCAAATATCNTAAATATATTTTTGAGTCAGATTGTTTTTTGTTTATTGTTTTACAACCACTCTGAAAATCCATTATCGGAAAGAGTTGGCAGGTATGCATACCTTTTAAAAAACTACCAAAATCAGTCAGATTTGTAAATTTAGTTTGTAGCTTTTTACCGTTTGGCCAGACGAGCAAGCCAAGTAAAAGTAGCATGGCATTCAACGTGTTAATTATATCCAAATATCCTCAAAATAGACCACTTTGAATATAAAGATAAAGGATTGACTTAAATACCGAAAAATAAGGTAGATAAATCATTCGTGACATTCAAGTTGCATGAAAACGTTGAAATATATTTCCTTTTGTGCCATTCTTGCCTTGAAAAGCGTTTAACAGCAAGCAAAGGTGTGCCTTAGATAAAAAAGAACTTTTTATCTTGAAGTGGAAGACCTCACACTTCTGAAGGGGTTTTCATAACGGGTGAAGTAAAGGATAGTGGTTCGGTTTTTAAGGTATGTTGGGCTTTTCTTACGCTTTCACACTTGCTCCCATTGTCGGCAAGTTTATGGGCTCTCTATGTGAAAAGTCTGTCTATTTAAGGACTCTTCATGAACAAATATCACTTAAGCGGTCCCTTTTGTGTTCACGGTACTTTTACGATAGATTGGTCTACAATGTGGAACCAACAGATAGTAGATCTAGAAGAACTTTTGAAGCACTATTGTGCCTGTGAGATATTAAATTGCTCTCGTGGAAGGAGCCTTTTAAGAAGCTCTTCAAAATATTTCATTTTATGCCTTTCTGATCTGATGCTTAAATCGAAGCTTTAGTTCGCCTTAGAAATAAAGTCATAAACTTGTTATTTAAAAATTAAATGAAATATTTAAAAAAAAAATGGTGCCACTGTTATCAAAATGTAATTAACTAAGATATACGTTAATAAAAATATTAAAAGACACTTAAAGCGTTTCTTTAAACATTAATTTAACATTAATAAAGCATTAATTTAACATTAAGTCCATTCGAAGTGTATATGCGTGATATAAAACAAAAAATTGCCATTGATTTTGAAATTCCAATAAAAATACAGTAAGAATAGTATTTGGTAAAAAAATATTTGGATAAGATTATTTGATATAAGAATGATATTATTCCATTACATTACCAATGTAACTACTAAGCATTACTAGTAACTATAACTACTAGTAACTACATAACTACTTGTAGCTACACAACTACTAACAATATAACTACTAGTAACTACTTTTATACTGTGAATTTTCTAATTTTATCTAGACAAGATAATGACTTTTAGTTTTTGATGACTCAATTTATTCCTTATTTTTACAAAAATCCAAAACATTAAAATTCTTAGATAAATTCGTATAAATAAAAACCAAAGAAAAAAAACTTAGAAAATAAGAAGAAGCTGGCTGATCGATCCCCAATAATAAAATGCATATTCAGCGTTTATTATATAACACCATAAAAATAAAATATAGTTCCAAATGTATTAATTAACCAGAGTAATATTATAAATATTTAAAACAAAAATGTGTTTGTACGTTTAAGGATTTCATAAAATTGAAACATCATTAAAAGTGAAATATAGTTATAAATTTAATGTATAAATAGCGTAAATCTGTAAGAACAGTTCTATAATATTATTTAACCTGCGTAAATTGATATTCATAATTAAAAATAAACCTAAGATACAGCTCTGTTTCTTTAAAATCATACCCTCCAACATTTGAGTTTCGTGCGAACTAGTGGTAGCGAACTAAAGGAAGAAATTTCGAACGAAATAATCTTATGAACACAGGGTCCCCACGGTCTGAATTTTTTTTTAAAGTACTGGCTAAAGTGAGATAAAAATCTTAATGTTGGAAGCTACTAATAAATTTCAAATTTAAAGGAAGAATATATAGGTGCATAAAATACCTTTAGAATAATTTCGAAATTCTAAAATTAAAGGTAAATTTAAGTATTTTTATGTCGTAGGAACCTTACATTTAGTTTTACATTTAATTTCTCTGATTAAATTATTTACATGTAGTGGTAAGCAATTTTCTTCTAATTCTAATTTATTAAAATAATAATGCAGTGCCTTTCTTACGACTATAAAAATTATTTTCTGCTCTGTAATTGGGTATGGCTTAAAATGCTTTAATGCATATTCAAAAATCCCAACTTGCACGGTTCTGTGGAAAACATTTTTCTAATGGTATCAGCATTTAATTTTTAATGTATGGTTTTTGGTTAAGGAAATTTGATTTAAAATTGTTTTGTTACACCCTTAAATATTAATGATTCAAACACATATTAAACACATATATTAAAATAAAATAAACAGTATCGGCTTAATAAAAAATAACTATTCCAAATTTAATTAATAAATTTAAATTAAATTTCACACAATCAGAGAGAAAATTGATCGACTTAGGTTGCTAAATAAATGTAAAAATAGATTTCCTTTCAAAAAAATAATGAACAAATTACGTAATTTGTTTCGTAATTCTAATTCCCACCCTGCAGATAATTGTAATATATTTGTCAAAAACTAAAGACAAATGGAGTTTAATTACGCTAAAAAATTTGAGAGAAATTTTTTTTAGATTACAAATAAAGTATTTTGTAATTTCTTGTGAATATGTTTACCCACACTACAAATAACTGCTCTGAATCTGCCGTAATCTAAAGTAAACAATGAATTAAGCTATTTACGACAAAAAATTTTTTAAAAGATTACTGTGGGGCCTTCAAATGTTGTAAATTAAGCATAAAAACTAGCAATTTTCTCATGCTTACCATTCATAAGCCAGATTTGTTACGCATCGAAAAAATGTTTTGCATCTTTTAAAAAATCTATTGACGATTATAAAAATTTAAGGAAACAGTTTTGTAAAATCATGTGATCATGGTCCTTTGGTTCCCATGTTTGGTGTCAAGTACCGGAATACGGCCTGGAAAAAACATTTTCATTGAGCGGCACGCGAGGGCGCGTGGCTCTAAGCTCGAACACGAATTGAATTTGTAATATTGTTGCGCACTAGCTTTGTTTGGGTCACGTGCCGGTAGGTGTCACTCCACCCCTGATGCCATTCTCCCGTTTCTGAACTTTTTTTTACCTCGGACATCTCTATTTCGAGATGATTATATTCGCTTGTCACAGCAAAAAGATTTGAATGGTTCCAGGGCTGAACTCATAAATAGTAATGACATGGGAACTAACGCCCTAAACGCGAATAATCCTATACATAATTCTTTGATTTAGCTACCATGGAGCAAAATTTGAATAAGCTTCTTAAAAAATATTGTAGATAATCGTCAGCGTGATGCAAGGGTCATGTGCAGGCGTTTTCGAATCATTACAGTGACGAATCATTACAGTTCGAATCATTACAGAGTAAGAGAATGACTTCTCATTTGGGAATAAGAAATGTATAAAAATAATATTGGAATTGACAATGGCTCCTATAACTGAAAGCCTCCACACCGTTTCTTAATGATAGTCCGATCAAACCACTATGAAGGTAAACCAGTTTACAAAAGATCCATTTAATAGAAAATCTAGTAAAATTAAGAAAGTAGTAGCAAATATATCTCTTTATAATTGTTTAATTTATGAATATGATTGGTTTGTCTTATTTACTTGTCAACCACCACAAGTTCAATTCTAAAATATTTATGATAAATTTCTCCCACTTACTTTTAAAAAAAATTTGGGTTCATGCGCATAACCAACGCCTCCTATAACTTAAAGCCTCCATACGGTTTTTTGTAGGTAGTCCGATTAGACCACTATGAAGATAAACTAATTAGTTAAAGAACCATCCAATATGATATCTATTAAAAATTAGAAAGTGGTAGCAAATATATGTCGAAATTTTTTTTTATTTTATGAATATAATTGGTTTGTCTTACTTACTTGTCAACCACTACAGATTCAGTTCTCAAATATATATGATAAATTTCTCTCAATTACCTTTAAAATAGAATATGGGTTCATGCGCACAAGTGGTTCGCTTTTTAAATAATCTGCGCAGACTTCTTATAAGAAACCGTGTGGAGGCTTTCTGATGTGGGAGGCGATGGCATAACTGGTCCACTTTTTAAAAAGTAAGCGTAGACTACTTATAAAAAATCGCATGGAGGCTCTCTTATGTAGAAGGTGAAGTTTTAACCCGGAGATTTTCCAGAAATAAAAAGATTGTAAAGCTTACCTTCAAATATTCAGATATTGAAAACTGCGATATTTTAAGATATCAATGATGTAAGTTGCGTGCTACTAGTTTTTAGCTAATACTGAGAAGAGACAATTTTTGAATCGTTAACATAAACAAACACAACGAGTAAATTAAATATATAACTAAGAGGAAATAGTCAAATTAAAAAAATGGTAAATACTTTTTGAAGAAAATTGGACATTAATTCAGTAGATAGCATACGAGTCAAGTTCTCCCGTATTTAAACTGTTTAAAATATTCAAAGAGGTAAAAAACATTTAAACTTTAAAATGTCATTTTAGGCTAATGAATTTGATATTAAATAATTTTAACGACTACGATCCATAAATGAAACATATACATAATGATACATAATGAAACTTAACATAATGATACATAATGAAACATAACATAATGATACATAATGGAACTTAACATAATGATACATAATGAAACTTAACGTTTAAAAATGATATTTTGCTTCATTATTAGTTTACTGTTGATTTAAATATTGTGGAAAACTATTACAATAATCCGGGTTTGCAATTTTGGTTTGATTATTTAGTCTGGTTTGATTATTAAGAATTACGATCTAAATACGGTGTCATATCGTATGATGTGTTGTTATCCGAAATAATCAGATAGAAAAAAAGAAATAAGTCACTACTTTACCAATTTTACTTAGAAATTTCATTACCCTTACTTCACTTATCAAATGGAAAAGGGAACCTGTGCGACACCCATTCCTTTTGTCCATAATAGTCAGTGAGATAGTTAAATGACATAAAAGTGAAAAGAGTGTCATCCGAGAGAGGAGAAGACATCATTGTTCCTCTTTCTTAATTTTTAAACCTGGGTTTAGTAATAGATTATTTGAATAAATAAATTTGATGTCTTGATCATGTCATACAGCTGAAAAAGTGAGCTGCAATGGGTTTAATAATTTTGTCTTCTTCAAGGTTCTAGATATGAAAAGATTGTTGTATTACACTTAACAGCTTTTTCAAAAACTTATGATTTAATCATGCGATTTGCTTATAAAAATATATTTTCAACACCATAAATAATGGTGACTTAATTGTTGCTTGAAATTTATTTTGAGGAAATAAGACATTCATACATAGCATAAGAAGTTCAGACTTGCTCCGCTTAGCAAAAAATATTTGGTGACGAAACTTAAATTATCTTCAGTTTAGTATTGCACATTTTAAGTAATTTTCTCACAACTTCTTATCAAAACATTCAAATTATAATATGTAATGCATATGCATATCTGCCAACTTTCACGCATTTGGCGTAAAATTTTCTTTTTATATTTAAAGTGGTAGTAAATATATATAATTTTTTCTTTTATAAACTTAATTTTTAAAGATTTTGATCACCACAATTCTTAACAAAAATTAAGCATATATATCAATATGTTTTACTATCATAGTTGTCAGCTTAAGCTTTTTCAAATGCGACGTATTTCTTTTGCTTAAAATTGAAATTTTAATTCCATTTTAATACCACTGGGAAAAATCATAATGGAAGGGATTGAAAGTTGGCAGGTATGCATATGTGTCACCTAGAACGGTCGTTGAAATAGTTTTAACTAAGTGCTAGAAATATTACAATCAAATTCAGAATAGTTTTCTTACAGCAAAACTGTTTAGACATCTATGTACATAAATTGCTATTATGTTTTATAAATATATTTTTTTTTTAATTATTGATTCGCCGTGGTAGATTAAAACTTTTTTGAAACTTAGTTTCAAATATCAAAGCCTTTTTAATGAAATGTTAGGGCCACATTAAAATTATATTAAAAATTATTAAAAAAATTAAGCTTGTATTTTCGATTTCTCTAGAATTTAATCATGTTTTTTTTTTCAATATTAAAAGTTGAGAATGGCATTATGTTAGATTTTTTAGTGAAGAAAAATTCTAAAATTTTCTTAAAACTACCGTGAACTACGGTTTGACACTAAATTCTGTCCAGTTTTGTAAAAATAATTAATAATAAAAAAATTCTAAGCGCTTTAAACTAATTTTCTGAAGTTTTTAAAATAATTATTTTAGATATTTTCTGACAAACAATTGGTTTGAATGAAATGTTTTTTTCTGCCATCCTTTCCTCCAAGCGTTTTAGACTCTTGCTAAAATTGCAGAGACGTTTTACTTTTTTTTCGTACACAGAAATGAATTTTTTTTTCTCGTGGGGAAAGTTAAAAGGTAAAAATTTGAAAATAAAAAAAAAATTCTATATTTACGTTCAGACGCTTGGCAGATTCTGCAATGCAAAGAATTATCTTATAAATCGATTCAATTGGTTTTGAGATATTGAAATATACATTCTGCTTTTAATTATTTATGCTATACAAATTATATAAATGATTATAATATAAGCACGAAAATTTCTCCTTTTTCAGAGAAGATAATGCACTGTCTATTGTTAATGAAAATATTTTATTTCTACCTTTTCTCAACAACAAAAAAGTGAACATTTCGTTGATATTAATTACGAAGTAACAGCTTCTATAAATTTTAGAAAGCATTGGTTTTCCAGATTGACTTATTTCTCGCGGAAAACAGTAGAAATTAAATAATAGTACTACCGATATATTATCTTTATCGCATAAGAAAATATAATAATTTGATCTGTTGCATTAGGCAACTAAAGATGCCAAAAACGATAAGCAATGAAATTTAAAATTTTAATGAAACAGAAATAAGCAACCCCTCATAGAATTTTATTATTATTATTTTTTTAATAGTTTTCATTGGAAAGGACTAACTTAACACGCACACGTGTTGCGCCTGAAAGCGGGACGGAAAAGAGAAAATACTGGTAGAAGAACTATTTCAATATTAGATAATATTCGGGAGGAGTTAATCTATTCTCAGCAATAACAATTCACTGTAAGGAAATTTATCACGGCGAAGAAGCAATTCAATATAAAAATTGCATCCGTTAAAAACAATTGGTAGTTATGGATTTTTATTATTCCCGGAAAAAAACTAAAAAATGAAATTTATTTGTTACCAGTTTTTACTCAGGTGCGCCGCCCGATGAGACAATCTAGCGTGAACACGTTAAAATAGCCTCCGCGGGTTTCTTTCTTTCTCTTATTCTTTTTTTTCTTCTTGATATGAATGATTTGAAATATAAATCATAGTGGTAGCTAATATTGAATAATTAAAGAAAAATATATAAATAGAAATAAATTGAGTTTCTACCTCTTTCTACATTTTTATTCACTTGTGGCATGTAAAGAAATATAATAAAGAAAAACATATGGTTGCCCCAATTAATATACTTCTTACGAAAAAAAAAAATAGAAATGAAGTTGTTTTACTCTAGTTCCTTCTTTTTTCCGAGTATCAGCCCTAAAATCGTGGGGGTTAGCTTTAACTCCTTAATTATTTCGGCCTGAGTTACCGAATAGAAGGAATCGGTAGGGAAACTGCTTAAATACTATTTGTTTATAAAATGAATAAAATGCCTGTTTTTACCATGGTCCTAGATACAATTGAAACTAGAAGAGTGTCCTAATTATTTATGTAAGGAATAATCAAGGAATAGAAGGGCTAATCAATATTTCATTTCGGTCGAATAGAAGGTAGAAATGAAATAGTTTTTTCTCTATTTTCGGTAAGAAAAATGCCCTTCAGTTATCTAGTGCTTTCAAGTTAGAGGTTCCAGGATTATCAGCTACACAAGTTGTACAGGTATGAAATTACTCTGCATTCCAACCATATGTAAAGAACAGTAGAGAATTTCAAACCGAAATTTGTGGAATTTCGGTTTATTTTGTTAACTAAGAGGAGAGTTTTTTCACATTAATTATTCATAGCGGCGTATTATATAACCCTTTGATTTATTTAGATATAGTGGTGAATAAAAACTCTGTAAGTCAAACTTTTAAACCAAGAATCGTTCTTTAACCTTTTCGCGCCGACTGTCACAAATACGTGCCAGCATAAAACCGTATCAACCAGGGTAAAAAGATAAAACTGGTAATCAAAGTAATTCTTTAGCAGTTTATTTGTGGGCGGAGTAATAATTGTTTGATTTGTTTAATTCACCATTACTTTGTTCAAAATAAAACTATTTAGTTATACTTTGAATTAACATTGATTATATATATGATTAAACTAACAATAATTAATGGAAAACAAAGTAAGTCTGTCAAATTAGCAACTACTACATTTAAGTTACCGTTTTTTATTTAATTACAGCTTGATTCTGATTTTTGTACGAATGCTTTTCTGAATCATTCGTCCCCAAGTTGTTAAAGAACTACCTCTTCAAAATAATTTTCCGCTATCTGGCTCAAGTTAACATTTCTGTATATTTCTTCGTAAAATACAACAAAATGATTAAAAATGCTAGTTTCTCTCATTTAAGTTTTTTGTAATGATCTTAACTATCTCGAAGTATTGCTTGAAAAATATATTATTTATATTTTAATATTGTTTCATATACTTATGCTGGCGTGTGTTCTCATTAGATAGCAGTGCTACGAAATATAGAAATTTGGCTTAAAATACATTTAACCATAATTTTTTAATATTAAAGTAATAGCTGAAATGAGAAACCATAATTTGTTTAATATTAAAGTAATAGCTAAAATGAGAAACTGTCACTTCTTTTCCAATGAATTTGCCACTAATTTATTATTTCTTAATTTTTTTCTGCTTTTTATCATTGTTTTACAATAGCCCTTCAAGTGAATAATCATTTGATAAAGCTATTAAAATTATAAATCGATCGGTAAATGTTTTATGAGTACCATTTACACACTAATTTAGTTTTTCTTTATTTACGTAAGCAGCAGCACATGGTAGAGTACATAAATGGATTTTATGCAATACCCTAAACAATATAATCTCACTTCAGTGGTTTCCCCTGGAACAAAAATAATCTCTTTACTTCCGTAACAAAAAAAAGAGATGCAGTTGAATCAGTTCTTGTTGTGAAGATATCAAAGGTAGGGTGGGAGTATGATGGAATAAAAAAAAAAGATGAGTGTTTTTCAGAAGAGATTGTTCCATCTGTGCTATTAAACAGAACGGTTCACTTGGTCTTATTTTGCTTAGTGACCGCAATTTGATTACGGGAAGCTTATTTGTTGGGCAACGTTATTTAGGGAAGCCAGAGTAACATCCAAACCAAAAGCAACTCGTCGGTGAAGATCTAATTCCAAACAAATCTCAAATTGTGCTTTTTAGAAAATGGAAATAACATTATAACGTAATAGAACAACTGACTAGAAATTAAAATATTTTTAGAGAAAATAGATCACTGCTACTTATCCAGAAAAGATTAGAAACTGGAAGTAAGAAAATTTTATTTTAAAATTACTTTCAGAGAAAATTATATTCATCATAAATACCACTATTTATTAATAAGTGAAAGATGTATTGAATTTGCCAAATAATAAATTTCAATAGGAAAGCATGGCGTGACCTAGTTGTAAGGGCTGAGCGTCAGGGAGATTCGTAGAGCGGGATGACGTGGGTTCGAATTCCGGCGGTGGTCAAGTTTTTCACCAGATTCCTCTAGTCGATCTATGATCCCCCATTCACCTCCTTATGCCTAACGCCAAAAGTCTTAGTCGCCCTAGGCATCACCTCCTACATCAGAAAGCCTCCACACGGTTTCTTATAAGTAGTCCGCGCAGATTGATTAAAAAACGAACTACTTGTGCGCATGAATCCAAATCATACCTGCCAACTTTTAGTTCCTTCCATTATCATTTTTCCCAGTGGTATTAAAATGGAATTAAAACTTCAATTTTAAGCAAACAAATACGTTGCATTTGAAAAAACTTAAGTTGACAACCATGATAGTAACGCATATTAATATATGTGCTTCATTTTTGTAAGAATAGTGATGATCAAAATCATTTAAAAATTAAGTTTATAAAAGAAAAAATTTGTATATATTTACTACCACTTTAAATATGAAAATAAAATCTTCCGGAAAATCCGGAAGAGTTCACAGGTATGCCAAATTCTTTTTTGAGAGTACTTGAGATAAATTTATCATATATATTTGAGAATTGAATCTGTAGTGGTTGACAAGTAAATAAAACAAACCAATTATATTCATAAATTAAACAAATTTTTAGACATATATTTGCTGCCACTTTCTAATTTTTAATAGATTTCATATTAAGTGGTTCTTTAACTAAATGGTTTACCTTCATAGCGGTCTGATCGAACTACCTACAAAAAACCGTGTGGAGGCTTTCAGTTATAGGAGGCGTTGCCCTAGGGCATATTAGATAGATGAAAATGTCNTGGTTACCAAATCTATATATTTATTGCATTTATAAACTTTATTTGTAATCTTTTAGTTTACCACTAATTTTTTAAAAAAATAAGCATATATATGTAAATTTGTATTGCCTGCCTCAGGCAATGTGAATGCAAAACAAGCCATAGACTTTTTTCTTCGAGAATTTTATTCTCATTTCTTTCTCTCCCTTTCTTAGGTGATGATAAGCTATCTTACGATCTACAATTCATATAGACAGGTAAAAGGCTACGTTGAGATTTTGCTCCATTTTCAGAATTAACGCGAACGACACTGGTTAACCTCTTCGAGATAGGCGAGTCATATATGTACTCTCAGGGTGGCGACAATCAGAAGGAAAAAAATAAAGCTGGTAGGCAAAATATTTCTATTGCAGTTTATTTTGAGGAGGAGTAATAATATTTTGATTTACTTAATATATCAGTACCTAATTCAAAATATAAATTATACAGCAACACTATGAACTAATTTTAAGTAGATCTGTTAGAATTAAAGTGAAAACAAGAATAAGACTTTTAAATTATAAAAAATAAGCCTTGTCCAAACTTAAGCTACCGCTTTTCATTTTTTTTTTCCATCCTGATTATGGTTCCATACGAATACATTTATAAATCATCCGTCCCGAAAAGGTAAAAGATGGACAAAACTTAACTGTTATAAATACTGAACTGTTATAATTAACTGTTATAAACTTGCAACAGCTACAAAATATCATATTACATGCTAAAAAAACAATATTTCGTGAAACGGCAGAGAAAATAGATGAAGAAGCCTTAAAATAGTGAAGTAATGAAAAAAATGAAAAATAGTTGCTGAATAATAAGACTGTCTAAGTAATTCCATTGCTTTACTACATAATTAATAAAATTATTTTTTAATTCAAGCGTCTCTTTTAGCAAACCCAATTTTCTTACTAAACTTAAGAAAAACACAAGAAAAGCGTTCGAAGAGAAAACGAATTGAGGGATGCAGAAATGCTCTTTCCGTGACAGTTGGACACAAAGGATGTCAACCTCTGACAGCAAACAAGAGTAGAGAGCGCGACGACACTCGAGAAACTTTGTGTGAGCAGAAAAAGGATTTTGAGGCTAGAGGTTGTTTTCAGTAAACGGATTCAGTTGCTTCAGCTGTTATTTTGTTAAAAATGTAAACGAAGTGAAACATGGGGATTATGAGATTAACTGAACGCAAGCATTCAAGAAAAAAACCATCCTACTCACAAGTGAAAACGAAAAAGTAAGGACAGAAATTACAATTAATGAAAAAATATGACAGCTTTGAAATTAATTTGACCAAATATACATTATTTAGATTATAAATTTGACCAAATTGTACATAAATGGACGAAATTAGTTCCCTTGTCGATAAAGGGTTACTTTAAAAATAGAAGTGATTTGTATGAAAACGAAATGAAATTATGTATTCATATTAACTTCATTGCTGCTACATTATGGTGTTATTTTATTTTATTTTATAACCGGTGTTGAGCAGCTGACCCAATTCTTAGTTTACTCAAACAGTTTCAACCCAAACAAGAAAACAAGGGATCTCCCAAACTAGGCATTGGGACAATCAGGGTCTAATATATGGCTTTCTATCTATAGGGAGAATCTAGCCTTCTTGGAGGCCATTTTGATGGAGCTAACCCGCATTTGCGTTACGTGGAGAGAACAGCGAAAACCTACTACGGTCAACCCGATGGCAAGGGGATATTATACCTTCTATGGGAAAACGGTAGTAAATTAATAATTAAAATAAGAAGCTGCATTATTTCAAAATTTTTTGCCAACATCTAAACGCATATATGTTTTGTCTGTCTTTGGTCTTAAATTGTTAAAATTTTTGAGGCTTAAGTGAAAAAATTTGGAAGATTTTAGAATTAAAACTCGACTTTAAAACTCTAATAAAATGTTTTGTATTAGCTAAATAATTTGAACATAAATCCCTCAATAATTTGAGCTCCCAACGTCAGAAATTAATTACTACATTTAGATCGAAAATTTTGTCATAAATTTGTCAGAGATGCAAACGGCTCAGAGCACGACAAAATAATTTAAAAAACAGTAAATTACTACATAAAATTTGAAGATGTCTGGTTAATTCTGCTAACTTTTTGAAAGGTTTAATTCTCCATTTATTAAACCAATATTCATATATTACTACCACTCGAAAATATTTATCCGATGCCCGGCGCAAGTTAGCATCTCTGCATTAGTTGTGGATGAAGTGCTAAATAATTTTCGATACAGTTTAGTAGATCGACATCGGTAAAATTATACTACTAATGAATTTGCGATTCCTTAGCTGGAAGATAGTTTTATGCAATTATTGGTGGAAGAGTCCATATAAAATGAGGTGTGACTTATGAGCTGGCGATCCCGGGATTTTTGAAATTAATATAATACCGTAACTGTTTTAGATTGATAGCGTAGCACTCTAAAATCACTGAAAAATGTTCAAACATAATCATAAAATTATCAGTATCAATAAATCAGTACAAAAATATTCAAATGTTGCAACTCATTTTTGACAAAGGGAGTATTGTTTTTGCAAAAACAAAAATATTGACTAGCATTCATACTAAAAAAAAATATTGACTAGTATTTCTGTAGCTGCGAACTTTTACGCATTTGGCGAAAAATTTTATTTCTATAATTAAAGTGGTAGTAAAATGTATGTCTTCTATATATTTATTGCATTTATAAACTTTATTTGTAATCTTTTAGTTTACCACTAATTTTTTAAAAAAATAAGCATATATATGTAAATTTGTATTGCCTGCCTCAGGCAATGTGAATGCAAAACAAGCCATAGACTTTTTTCTTCGAGAATTTTATTCTCATTTCTTTCTCTCCCTTTCTTAGGTGATGATAAGCTATCTTACGATCTACAATTCATATAGACAGGTAAAAGGCCCCTTCGGGGCCTAAACGCCTCGACAAGAAAGAGACAACGACTACCTTGATGGTCTCAGTTCAACATAAAGATTCGGTATACAAACTGCTTATATTTTTTAATTTTACTGTAATTTCACGATGAATGGGATATGGGTCTTCTGCGCGGCCCAGGTGCCCAGCTTTTGTTAAATAAAGTAAGTAAGTAATGCCTTGATGGTCAGCTTAGGCTTCTTAAAAATACGGCGAATGTTTATGGTAAAAATTGTCATTTAAGTTCCATTTTATTACCACTGGGATAAATTATCCTCGAAAGGATTAAAAGTTGACAGGTATGCTATACTATCTGTGAATCGCTAAAAGTATGAAAGACTTAAAATACATTAATTTTCAACCGTATTTGATTTCAAAATATTCAATTCCATCTTAGCAATTGAGCAAATTATAATATTTAAACATTTTCGTTGAAGGTAGGACTTCCTCTCCATCCAAGTCCATTCATCACATATATGCTTCCAGGCCGCCGCGCCGCTACTTCCAGGTGTCAGAAATGACACATTTACCGAGAAAAATGTGAGGGACACTTCAAATGGCCCCTGTTATTACCACCCACATAACACTCTCAAAAATACTTCTCAAGTTACTCTTTGATTGATTGGAGAATATTGCCAAATGCTTGGCAGAAATGCTAACTTGATTTGAAATTGTGGGCGAACTTTTTTCTGATAGTAGCAAAGTTTATGTTTTATTGTATTATTGATTTAGTTCATTTGATTTCGCCCATTTGAGATCGATTTATTTAAAAATCTGTCAAGTTGACTCTCTTTTTATATTAAGGCTGTTTTTTGAAGACTCTGTAGTCACTTGAAATGATGCTTTCTTTGAAAATAATATGCTATTTTTATAACTGACTTGAGTTAGCAAGAGTTACTCGCCACCCTCAGATCAAACTTTGCTTATCTTTAGCCAGAACCCTCTAGGTTTATTCTGAAAATTACACAAAACATTAATAAGGAGAAAAGTCACAGTTTTGAGAAAATGATAAGAGTTCATGGTCTAATTTCTTAATATTTAGAAACTTACTCCAACTAAACTTATAAAATTTTGCAAAAATAAATAAATAAATAAAAAAGAAAGGAAAAAAAAGGAAGTAAGAATAATTGATTTCGATAGTTTTCATCGAGGTAGAAAAATGTCGCCAAATTGGCAATTTTTCAAAAAAGTTTAATAACTTATAAAATATTTTAGTTATTTGTCTGTTCTATGGAGTTTAAAATTATGGTATTGTTTCAAGTGTAAAGCACTTAACTGTGGATTTTTTATTTATTTTTGGCGAAAGTGCTTGGAAAAAATCCATGTTAAGCTTCATTATCAAGAAATGAATTTAAACTACATATTAAAAGGTTCAAAAGTTTTTATTATTTTGTAACCGACGATGAACAACCAAACCCAATTCTGAGTTTTCGACTACTGACGTTCAATTCCGTAGACTTTTAATTTCGAACCCAACCCAGAAGAAAATGGAAAGTCCTGGATCAAGCAATGGGGCAAAATAGCTTCTTTGGAGCAGTTTTTGATGGAATTAGGGAGCGATACGGAGAGGAAAAAACACGATACGGAGAAGAAAAAAAACACGAATACTTCTCGGGCTAGCCCAATGGTAAGGTCATTAATCAAAAGTTTTGAAATTTGACTGTTTTCTTTAAATCTTTACCGCAGAAAAAAGTGGAATTTGTGTCGGAGTGTTATTGAATGCTATTCTAATCCCTTAATAAGTTAACCACAAAAAAAGCCTTTTCTCAGAAATTTTCTTTGCTATTTTGTTAAGCATTATTAGCACTGAGTAATTAAAGAGATGATAAACAAACAAAAATGAATTGAGTTTTTACAGCTTTTTATATAAATGTCGCTGTGGTATGATTGTTATGATGGTTGGAACTTAATTTTAATGGATTGGTTACCAAATCTAACTGGGTATCTACAATAAATGTACGGTCTTAAATACGATGAGTGCAGTTTTGAATGAGCTATCTCTTTTGAAGATAGACTGGTAGCAAATTAATTTTTGCCACCTCTTTTTATTTATAGTTGGATGTAAGATGAGTAAAACTCGGGCAAACAACGCGACTTGGTAAATGTTCCTAGCATGATACATAAATAATTCACGCCAGAAATAGAATAAACAGGTAGTACAACTCTTTCAATAATAGATAACCTCCGAGAGGAAGAAATCTGTTAAGATGGATATACAACTTATTGCTGCTATTAAATTTTATCACAAAAGCAATTCAATATATAAACAGTACCCGTTAAAAAAATTTGGTAGTTTATGGATATCTTATTTTTCCCGAAAAAAATGCTAAAATGAAATTTATTTGTTACAAATTTTTACTCTTTTCCGTCTTGATGTATATGGACTTTCAGCCCTAAAACAATTTGAACTAACATTTTAAACGTCGAATTGTTTCAGTAACCTCGAGGTAAAGTTTTTAAAATGATAGTAAATTTAAATAAAATTTTACAAAGCATTTAATTGGCTGTCACTTTAAAAATTCTTATTAAAATTAACATCATCAGTATAACTGCTGGTGAACCTCTTGACATACGAAGACGTAATTTGTTTCTTATATCAAAACAATAATTGACTTGCTCCGGACAGTAAATAAATATTTTAAAGTGGTAATTTATCAATCGTGATTCTTGGTTTAATAAATTTAATTTAGTAGGTTTTTATCCACCACTATTTCTAAATAATTCGTAGGCTTATATGATTCACCACTTTATGTTGCTTCGTTTGCTCTCAATCATTATCATGTAAATTCATCGATCATAATCATGTCTATAACATTCTGTCTATTATCATTCAAACAGCGAGATTTTTTTCTTCAAGCTAAAGCACAGTGGACTTCATTTTTTGTTGATCACTCTCAACTCATTTCAAGTCACCTTCCAGTTTTTCCATACCTACATTCATCTTTGAAACACGATGGCAAAGTGCCTTTTTCTCTCCACTGCATTTTGGACTCCTTCTCACCGTAACCAGTTTCATGTATGTTTCCATCACTTTACGATGAATGGGAAAAAGACAATTATTGCCTGAGATGTCCAGTTCTAAAGAAAAGAAGTAGGAATGTCATGCTATACATTTTAAAAAACAAGCAAAAGTAGTCAAATATTCGCAAAATTTAATTTGTAGTTACTCACCGTTTTTTTTTAAAAAAAAAAAATTTATTTATTTTAGCTTGTCCGAATGAGTTGACATATCTGTCAACATTCCGTTGCGAGTTGTTCACAGTGCAATCAAAGATCATTTCTATATCAACAAATGATATCTCGAGGGATTAATCACGGATCAATGGCGTACCTGCCAACTTTTGATCCGTTCCATTATGTTTTTTCCCAGTGGTAGTGGAATAGAATTAAACTTTCAATTGTAAGCAAAAAAATTCGCTATATTTTAAAAGGCTTGAAATAACTTAGATGTCCTAGTCCTAGTGTTTTGAATTTATTGGGCACCTGGGCCGCGAAGCGGCCCCTATCCCATTCATCTGGAATTTTAGAACAGTTTTGGTTGAGCAATGATGTGAGCAGGCAATGGAGTTGCTTTTATAACTTAGATGTTATAATGCATATTTATATATATGCTTATTTTTTTTTAAGAATAGTGGTGATCAAAATCATCTAAAAAGTAAGTTTATTAAAGAAAAAAGTAGTATACGTTTACTACCACTTGAAATATAAAAATAAAATTTTACGCCAAATGCGTAAAAGTTGGCAGGTATGTCAATGGGTCTACCAATTCACTGTAGTTCTGTTAACCCTTTCGAAGGCCGTGGGAAGTATAATAACCACCACTTTTTAACTAGTTTTAATTTAGGTTTCCATTTGATAATAACTTAAGCTTTCTTGAAGTGTCTTTAAATAAAATTGGTAACCTTCTGTTAGTTGAAAAAAACGTATAAAAGTTATAAAATACATAATTCCTTTTGTGTTTGTAGCATTTATAAAATTTATTTTATAAATAAAGAAAAATAAAAGTCAATAAGTTCCTAATAGGTTGTGTTAAATATATTTACTACCAAAAAAATGGCATTTTTATAAACTAAATTAGCTTTTTTTAATATCAATTACTATTCTTAAAACAATTTCAATTCCAAAAATACTTTAATTTACCTTTACTAAAAGTAAAAGGCCCATGAAAGAGTTATATACCATTCATTTTACTTAGCTTTGTTTATTTACACCGTCTATCTCAAACTAGTTCGGATATTTTTGAACTAATTATTGATACTGATGATTTTATGATTTTGTTTGAACATTTTTCAGATATTTGATGTGTCCTTAGGAAGTTTTAATGTGACCAGTTCTGTATTTTACTTCATTTTGCATACTTTCCAATATATGAGGATTCTGCGAAATATTTTTTCCATAGGTAGTAAACTAGAGCAGACATTTATGAAACATATATGACTTTTATAAAATTTTCATGAGGAATTAATCACTATACCACTTTTTAAAATATACCTTTTATATGTATGTTTAAATTATTCATATGTGCTGGGGCCAAACTGCCCCAATCGCGATATAATGAGATATTGCATACCTGCCAACTTTTAATCCTTTCCATTATCATTTTTCCCAGTGGTATTAAAATGGAATTAAAACTTCAATTTTAAGCAAACAAATAAGTTGTATTTGAGAAACCTTAAGATGACAACATTGATAGTAACGCATATTAATATATGTGCTTAATTTTTGTAAGAATAGTGGTGATCAAAATCATTTAAAAATTAAATTTATAAAAGAAAAAAAAAGTATATATTTACTACCACTTTAAATATAAAAATAAAATCTTCGGCAAAATCCGGAAGAGTAGGCAGGTATGATGTATTGCTTTTTTCAAACAAAGAACAAAAAATTCTACGCAAATTTCATAGCTTTAGAAAGGTGTGTTCTTAGAGCAGCAATTCACAGTTTTTCTTTGTTAAGGATCCCTAAGCGGTTGAGCTTTCTATGGCGTAATATGCTAGGAAAAAAAAGAAATTAATTTGGAAAAAACATTAACGAAGAATAAAATTTATTAATTGTTTCACCAATAACAGTTTTAAAATTAGGTTTTGTATTAGCAATTGAATTCATGGGTGATCAGCGGCTTCTTGTCCAGAAGTTTTTGCCGTCTATATAAATCAAATTGAATAAAATAAGCTGATAAAAGACGGTGAATTATAGTTATTAAAAATCCGTTAGAATGGTTAGGGGAAAAAAATAATTATTTATTCTTAAATTTGGTTATCGTTTGGTTAAAGTTTGATAAGAAATATTTATGAACGAATAAGATGAGAAATAATTATGGTAATTATTTTTTAAACTTTGTCTTTTTTTCATTGAAAAACTTCATAAAAATAATCGAAACATTAAATAAATTAGGATTGCGCATTGAAAAGTTTCTAAAATATTGATTAAAATATAAAATTAAATAACCTGACTCGCAGAACCCTTGTGAATTTTCCATGGAACCCAAAGGTTCCGCGGAATACCTTTTTGAATCGAAGTCTTTGAGTATCCGTGATTTCTACTGAACTACATACATAATAGTAGATCTTATACTAATGCGTGATTGAATGCATTTTAATTTAAAAGAAAAATCTTTCTTTTCTTTTCGAATGGATGAAAAAGAGAACAGATACTAGATTCATTCGCCAAGTTGAGTTAGAATACCGTTTCCACACAGTAATTATAAAAATTTTCGAATTCCGCTTTAATTTTAATACACTAAAGAAACGAACAAAACAGGTAGCTTTTTAACTTTAGACCCACCTCTTCATTTTTTTTTTTTTAATGGCTCAACTGCTCCTGCTCTGTCGCTCATGAAATGTGCCGTAACGTATATTCATCATTTTTAACGAGGCAAGGAACACCTCGTTAGTGTTGCAAAAGAGGTAAAAAGCGTGTGAAACGAATTCATTCCTCATGTTTTTGCAACTTACCGGCTCTTTTAAGATCAGTTAATTGCTCTCAATTTTTTACGATATAAGTCCAGTTTACTAGTTCCACATCGTAAAGATTTCGTCGCCTTTCTGATAAGCAATATTATCATATACATGTATATTATCATAAACTCATTTCAAGTCACCTTCC
>NC_092209.1:26546857-26589269 GCF_043381705.1 Parasteatoda tepidariorum | reverse complement strand
TATTCATATATATATATATATATATATATTCTTTCTAAATGATTAATAGTCAATAGTCTTAACTAATATCCAACTTTTTTACACTTCATATAAGTCGTGGTGAGACTTTTAAAAAGTTGGCAAAATAAACCGAAAATCTGTCAATTTTAGTTTGTAGTTCTCAATCACTGGTTAAAATATTTTGTCAATCCGGAGGAGTTAGCATCTCCGCATTTTTTAAGGATCTCAACTCGCATAACTATATCAAAGTGGCGCTTTACGCAAGCTTTTGAATTATTTTGAAGTTGAGGTGAGTAAAAATTAATCGTTTTCACTAAATTAAGAATCATGTATTAAAACACTACTACTCGAGACTATTTGCTCTCAGTTCCGGCAAAGTTGGCTTCTCTGGCCGTGCAGTAAACAGAACTCATGTTATCAAAGTATCATGGATCATGTTATTAAAGTATCATGCATCATGTTATCATATACAGGTCAAATTTATCAAAATGTTTTTGAGGAATAAAGGGTAACGCAAAAGAAACGGTTAAATGCACGCAAACCGACTGTATTAATATAACCATTAATCAAGTGGCAAATGCGTTCTTGTTTACTTGGGTACCGCGACTTTCCGGTCCCATCAGCATAGAAAATCCATTAATTTTCTACTTTTGGTTCACCCTCCTTTTCCCAAGAGTCAGCAAATGTTGTGACATTTCATTTTTAGCGCTACATTTATATTTAGAACCACGTTCTGAAAATTCATGTTTGACATATTGATTGCAACATGCAGGTGTTAATAGTATATTTGTGAGGAACATTTTTGGTATCGACTGATTTTTTAATTTATTTCTTTTGACAATAATAATAAAACGATATTACAGATAGTAAAGACATATATAAATATAAATAATTGCCTCTGGTGATAACACATGCAGAAAGTGGTGACTAATAAAATTCAAACGTTTATTAAAAGAGATAAAAATTAGCAACTCTTAATAGCAATTTTTCTTCACTGTTTACTATTGAAAATGGAATATTTAAAATGTTTTGGTTCTAGGAATAAATAAATTGAAATATAGTCTCAGTTGCAGTTATGAGTAAATAATTATAGATGTAATAAATGAATTTAGTTTTTACCACTTTTAACAATTATAGTCGCGTGTGGTATCCCCTTATATAAGATAGCAAAATTTACATATCCTTATTTTATTTTTATTTGATATACGTGAGTTAAAAAGATTCAGACTACCAAGATATTTGAAAAACTTAGACTTAAATATATTGTAAGCTTGCGTAAATTGGGATTTTACCAAACGCCTCCTATAACTGAAATCCTCAACGAGATTTTTTGCAGGTAGTCCGATCAGACCACCGTGAAGGATATTCACTTTCCGAACGAGTCATTTAATACAAAATCTAGTTAAAATAAGAAAGTGGTAGCAAATATATGACTAAAAATTTGTTTTATTTATGAATATTATTGGTTTGCCTCATTCACTTGTCAACCACTACAGATGCAATTCTCAAATATGTATGATAAATTTCTCTCAATTGCTATAATAAAAGGTTTTGGATTCATGCGCACAACTGGCTCGCTTTTTTAATAGTCTGCGCGGACTACTTATAAAGGAGCGTGTGGAGGCTTTCTGATGTAGGAGGTGATAGTTTACCTCAACAACAAAAATAGTGGCTACTATACACCAAAATTTTTTACAGTGAAATCCGATTCACAATAAATGAAACTTCCTTAGCCCTGAAACCTGCGTTCAAACATTTTTATAACCTTCGTTGAACACCCGACCCAATTTTGAGTTTACGACTACAAATGTCCGTTGCCTTGTGATTTCGAACCCAATCCAGAAGACAAGGAAACTCCTGGATCAAGTAATAGAAGAAATTTGCCTTAATGGAGGATCGTTTGATGGAACTAACCCGCATTTGCATTGCATGGAGAGGAAAATCTCCCACGGTTAGCTTGACGGCAAGGGGATTCTAATCCATGATTCGTCTGCCACTGAGCATATTTTTCATCAGCACTGTGGTCGGTGCAAGACAGATGCTGAATTCGTATCGACTAGACATCACTGGGATTCAAACCTGGTTCATATAAATGGATGGCGAACGCCATCTGAGCCATCGCGGCTCCTTTGCTACCATTAGAAAATATTTATCCACTAAGAGAAACAAATTGACTCCTCTGAGAGCGTGCTTGCCAGGCGTCAGAGTGAAGTTTTATGAACACTTTCCTTTTTGTACTAAAGTGATCGAAATTTCATTTGCAAGACTCAACCGTCACAGACATTAATGCGAATTTATCTCGCGGATGCCAACAGCTAAGCTTTTGGCGCAATATTTCATTAATCGATTGAGTATGAATACTAAATCTATCAGGGTACCGTTTAATTGTAAAAATTCCTCATAATGTTATTTAAATAAAGTTAATTTTATATTTTAATTATTTATATGTATTGGTGGTCAAAATTAAGCTTACTGATATCAAGAATAGAACACTGACCTTTTTACTCCGTTATAATCTCTGGGTAGACATCAAAATTCATTACTCTCTAAAACTTAAATTCTTTATATTTCAATTATTAGTGACAACATTATTTTATAAATCTCAAAAAATGAGATGAAAATATTATGTTTTTGGCAATGATTTACTGTTTCATTTAGTTCAATTAATAAGTTAAAATACTCCGTGTACAAAATATTAAAGCTTAAAATTTGATACCATTGAAATAATTTTTGTTCTTAAGAGGATATGGTTATAATCTCAGTTACCTATTATTGTCTAAATACAAAAAATGGTTTATATATAGAAACGATACCTGTTTTTTTTCTCCCCTATCACCTATACTTTAGCTTTAAAAAAGTATAGTGCATTGTTTTCAGACCCAAGCATAAATATTTATACTTTATGTTAAGTTTTATAATAAACGGAACTGTTTTGTTTTTGTTAAGTAAATTCTAATGATGACATACTTCTACTACCATTTTCTTTCCTATTTTTGAAAAAGAAATAAAAGAATCCGTGTAAAATGAATATGTGTAGCCGCAGAGTTGATTCGCTTCTGGAAATTTTTTGTGTTGTTTTATAATCTATATATTTTACTTATTAATAAATAGAAGGGTAGTTTTCCAAATTATTTTTCCTAGAGGAAATATTAAGATAAATGTTCTTACTACCAGTTTCTAATCTTTTCCGGATAAGTAGCAGTGCTGTAGCAGAAATGCCAACTGCTCCGGACAACCCAACATAATTAAGGAAACGGTAAATATGTAACTACAAAGTAAATTTTGCAAATATTAGACTGATTTTGCTTGCTTTTTAAAAGGTACAGCATTGCTAGGTACCATAAATAGGTGAATTATATAAGCCTGCGAATTAATTAGAAACAGTAATGGATAAAATTCTACTAAATTGAATTTATTAAATCAAGAATCGGAATTGATAAACTACCACTTTAAAATATATATTTGCTGTCCGGAGCAAGTTGGCATCTCAGCTGTAGCGGCAAATAAGTTCATGAAATGTATTATAATAAGATCAGATTAGAGAAAAAATCAGTTCGACAAGGTGAACGCGATGAAGAAAACGCGACAGACGGCAATGTTGAAGAACTTAGCTGTCAACTGATCATTGACGAAATTGATTTTAAAAAGGGAAGGGGGATCAAAGAAGGGTAAAATGTCAAAAGAGTGGGGGAGCTGTTTGAAGAGCAATAGATGTCACCCTGTTTGACCAGACAATGGTCAGTTTTGTTACATGCTAATTGGTTTAGTGACATACTTTTCTAATAACTAATGGTCTTTCATAAGATGTTATTATAAGTTTAGAAATTATGCTATTTCTGAAATGACAATTGAAGGTTTTATTATAAGCGTCTGTAATACATATAACATATTTGTCAACGCACAATAAACATTTCTTCAAAAACTACCAAATTTTGTCGATTTTGAGAATTACGGTCCATATATTAATATTTTAAAATCTTCAAAGATTGCAATTTTATCATCACACTTCTATATTCTAGCAAATATTAAAAGAGTATTTTCCTTCAGCTGCGTTAATTTTTTTTAACAAAAATAAAGGAATTACAAAAATGCTCAAACCTTCAACTACAAGTGAATTTCCGTAGTTTCGGGGAATATTTTTTTTAATGGAAGTAACGGTAATGAATTAATATTTTAATAAATTAGAATTAAAAAAATTTTGCCACAACTGCGTATAAAAATTATTTAAATAAGTGTTTAATATGTTGACATGATAATTGTGGCCATACGTGGTTTCTATGAGTGTTTCATAAATTTTTTTTAATTTTTTATATTATTTAGTTTATTACAACTGGGAAAAATAATTCGCTGAAACCTTGAATCTAGGAGGTTAAGCATATTTTTAATTCGTGATCTATGAGTGAAATGATGAGTTATTGGGTAACAGATTAAGTTTAGCTATCTAGGTTAAAAAAATGCACCACATTTCTTTAATTTTTTTTATTTTTTATCAAGAGTTTTAAACATTTTTCCATTGGAATTTCTTTTACCATTCACATTTTAATTGTCAGCAAAAAATGTCCTTGATAAATTTATGATAAAAACTATTCAATTTGTTTAATGAATAAGTGGAAAATGCATTAGGGCAAAGCAATGTAAAAATATCATAACTTTGAAATTCATGGAGAAAATAGCATCTAGAATCCTTCTATTCAATTTTTTTTTCTCTCTCTCTCATTTTATTGAAGCCTAAAAGAACAACCTAAAATCGTAGTTCCGGTAGCATTAGTTACTTACAGATGTTTCAAAGAAAATGAAAACCTACAACAAAAGAAAACAAGTCTTGAAAGATCTTGTCTACATCTTTTGGGATTATAGAAATATCAGAATACGTTTACAGTTACAGTTTACACAGATTATAACAACTGATAAACTTTATGAGGCAGAAGATCCGACCGCAGATACAGTTTCAGATAGAGCTACTTAACAAAACATTACAAAGTTATCGAAAGCTTCTATCTACCTACGATTTCAGATATGAGTTTTGGTCCATCAAGTAATTCTTTTAAAACCATTTTGAAGGGAGTGGTTTATTGAAGGGAGGAAAAAAAAATTGTTAACAACGGAGAAGAATCCTTATACTTTCTTACTTGATTGGTTTTGAAGTTTGTTCAGTGTGGGAAGAAGCAATATAAGTGGTAAATTTGGCGGCCCATAATATGTCATTTGTCGCCATATATTTGACGAATAAAAGGGGACGTATTTTAAGTTTTAAAAAAATTAAATTCACTTAAAGTTTCGGTTTACTTTAGAATAATTTAAAATGCAAGAGATGATACCTTGGATATATTAGTTATATTTTGATCGTAAAGCTACTGTTCGAAAATAATTTTTTTTAATTTCATATTTAATGACTTTAGTACTGACAAGACTGAGAAAACGTCTATTTTTCTTTGCTTCAATGCGTTTCCCATTTAAGTCAATTAATAAAGAAAAAATTTAAAAAAAGACAAGAACGATTTCTTTAAAAATGGTAGAAAATATACCACTTCATAAATTATCTACTAGATTTTATTGAAAAACTGCAGATTCTACGACCCCAAGGAGCCCAGTGGTTTTTCATAAATTTCAGATTTAAATATGCATTAGGAATCATAATCGTAGACATTTATTCCTTGCACAAAAAAAAAAAAAATTGTTTTACTACAATTTTTTCTCTTTTCCGGGGAACAAAAAGTGGTGGTTTTTAAGAGTAACTGTAGGTCCTGAAATATATAAACAAATATTATTAATACGTTGATCGCCATGCTATTTTTACATGGTTTGCCTGACTGGCCAAACGGAAAATAACTACTAACTGAATTTGCAAATATTATACAAATTTTGCTAGTTTTTTAAAAGGTTTAGCATGACATATCTGAATGAAGTGGTGAATTGTATAAGCCTACGAATTGTGTAGAAATAGTGATGGATAAAAATCTACTTAATTGAATTTATTAAACCAATAATCACAATTAATAAACTACCACTTGAAAATATTTATTCGCTGTTCGGAGCAAGTTGGCATCTCTGTGTATGTAAATAAAACTATTTTTATGATTTATAGATTGCATTAATTTCTTCAAACTATTTTAGTTACGATAACAATATAAAAAAAATTAAAAGCATTGAAAATTTACTCGAATTATGTATTTCTAATAATCTTGGTTTCACCGGTGACCCTCGTAGCGCTACGAACAAACTCAGTTCCGGTCACCGGTGACCCCCATAAAAAACTCCTTCTACGACCGAAAAATGTCTCATAGTGAATCTTTTACTTCTTCCCCAAAGATTCAAATTGCCCATGCCACTTGCAAAATGGAATTGAATTTCCACTACAACAATCACAACCCTTTTGGTCTACGCATCATTCACCCCTTTAAATACGACACCGGCTGAACCTGGTATCTGTCTATTTCATATCTTAAAAAGGTGCGGGGGGGGGTTGGAAGAAGTAGAAACCGCGAGAGGAGAGGTTACTTAACACTTGAATTCTCCATGGGGGGTTGTGCCATTCAGATGCCTTTGCTGGGGATTCAGAAAAAGGCGCGTCCAAAGGTCAGCGGAAGTGTGCCTGCTTTGAACTCTGACTATGTAATATTTGATTTTTGGTGATATGGAAAGTGTTTGAATTGCAGTAGTCGAAATATTATTTCTTAATGTCCAAGGTCAACACTACTGTTAAATATTTTCAGACGTCTACAGGGCTGCCACTTTCTTCGCTTTTAAAAAAAAAAAAAAAAAAACTTTTTTTAGTGGGAGCTTAGTTTATGTTTTAATGTATAATTTTTTCATTAATTTTAACTTATTTTCCACACCACTACATGTGAAAGATCTAAAAATTCATATGCAACGCCACTTTCTCTCATACCTCTTGCCTCAGACTGAGATGCCAACTGGTCCGGACACGCCAAACTAATTAAAAAACGGTAAAAGAACTACAAAGTAAATTTTTCAAATATTTGACTATTTTTGCTTGCTTTTTAAAAGGTAGAGAATGAAATGAGTACTAAAAAAGAGGTGAATTATATAAACCTGCGAATTACTCGTATTTAGAAACAGTGATGGATGAAAATCTACTAAATTGAATTTATTAAACCAAGAATCACAATTGATAAACTACCACTTTAAAATAGATATTTGCAGTCCGGAGCAAGTTGGCATCTCTGCTCAGATTTCAATTAGGCCACTTCAGGGAGAGGGTGATCCCGGACCCAGGAGTGACCAATACATTCAATTCATTTATTATGCGTATAGATTAAATATAGATTTAGTCTGACCACCGCCTCTGCATTTCACCGCCAATATCTACAAAAGACGTCACCATTCCAGGTGCCCACGGGCATACCTTCTAATGAAAGTGGTGGGCAGGTACGCTGTATATCAATCCAGTTCAAGTTCTCATAGCTCACTTGGTGAGGCTTTTAAAATGCTGGCACAACTTCTGAAAGCTTTGGTTTTTGAATGTCTACCACTCTATAAATTATTTTGCAAAAAGTGTAGTATTTGGCAGGCATGCATCGATAAGCGTTAGCAATAATAGTACAAAAAGGGATCTTAAAATTGATGACATGAACGTCTACATAAAAAATTTAAACCAAAATTTCTACGATGATGCAAAAACCAGTACCACTAGCAATTTTAACTCACTCCTAGATATTGAATTAATTGACGATAACACTAAATTTAGCCCAATCACTGCCTTTTTCCTTAGGGATATGACGTAGCCCTAGCACATGAAATACACTCTCGATTTTTGGTGCTAAGCACCACCTCTTCCCCCCCCCATCTCCATTCCACCTCACTACTCCTCATCATCGAATTACTACTACAGATGAATCGGTTAATGCCGCTTCGCGGCAGTGCACCGAGATTTATATAATTTCTACCATCGATAAGCGTCGATAAATAGTTAATGTTAACAATTAGCGATTTGTATTTAATTTCAATAGCAATGTATAGCAGTTAACCCTTTGTGACGCAGATTTTGTATTAAACATGTATATTATTCTTTATTTTGTATTGATATTAATAAACACTGCGAGCGATGCTCAAAGACGGGCTAAACTTGATCAAACAGTCACGAGAAACTGTTGCAAGCTTACAGTAGTTAATAAAACAGCATATTATGTGCCATTGAGGTGATTTGGATGTGCCATTGAGGCCTCCGAAAAACAGCCTCAATGGCACATCCTCCAAATACTACAAAATTTCTTTAGATGGATAAACTATGTTTTCGAATTGAAACAAAGTTAATGCCGGATATTAAATGAAAAGGATTGTATGTGTGGTTCAAGAGCACTAGAAAAAACTAAGAAACTGGTATCAATTTAGTGATAAATACGATTAGAAATTTCTTAGATTTTGCTTTTATTTCAGAATTAGAATTAAAATTAGAGCTTTTAGATTTGTGTATCGTACTTCGAGTTCTAACAATATTTCGTTAGTTACATACAACTAATTTTGTAAATGCAACATTTATTTTTGATGTTAAAAGCATATATTAAAGAAAGTGGTAGGAATTTTTATAGACTAATATGAAATTTTCTAGCATTAACTACCACTTTGGTATTCCGGATCGAAATATACATATTTAATTCTTTAGTATATTATAGTGGATACGACTGCCTTGTTCCTTAAGACAGATGAATTTCAAGAATGAAATAAAACTACGAAAAGACCTCCCGAAACGTTGGCACTTAATGGGTAAATTTTATTGCTACCGTCATTACCATCTCCAGTTGCATAAGATCCATCTTAACACATCCATAAATAAGTACGACTAAACTATAGTGGCGATAGATAATAATTAAGGTTAATATAACAATTTAAACTTTTTTTTTCTGTTAGAATTATTTATGTACCATGGGAGTCAAAAAAGTTTAAATTAAAATTTATGAAATTTTTCTGAGGGTAAATATTACTTAATATAATGGAAAAGTAAGTAACTGTTAATTCATAAATGGCCAGTTCAATGATATCATAAATTAAAGTTAACATTTATATTTTGTGATCGTCTACAACCGTATATTTTACTACTACTGGATTGAAATATTCAAACTGGAAAGGAAAAGAACAGGCAGAATCAGTTCGATCTAACTTAGTCAATAAAATCAACTATCTTGCTGGTCACGTGACAAAAATGTTTGTATCGTTACAGTTGAATCAGAAGACAAGCAATTTTGTCGAAAAAAATCGGAAAACCATTAGTGCAATCGAATGTTTCAGTTGTATATTAGCATTCATATAGGCGAATTTTTTTTTTTAAAGAAAATAAATAAAATAAAAATAATAATCCTAGATCTTATGCAGCAGAAAAGTACAAATTGTCTATAGATATATGAAATTAATAACTTTGAAAAATAATAAAATAAAAAAAAAACATAATCAAAGTTTGTTTGCATAAAAGATTTTCCAAATCCTTCCTTTGAAGAATCTAACTTCTGTAGAATCTCAATGCCTAACAAAAGAATATCGATTAATCACTTTCCCCAAATCTGTCAATATATTTAGTGACACTGATGAATATAGTGATAGGGTACAAACTACCGATATATCATTGTAAAATTTCGCTTTTTGTAATGCGCCTTTTTTGAAATTTGAGAGTTGGTTTGATGTTTGAGACAGATACTTTTGATTTCATTATATTAAAGTAATTTAATGCATTCTCTGTTTTAATGCCATATTTCAAATGCAATAATGCGGTAATCAAACCATTGAAATATTTTTGTTTAACCTTTATGTTACAGAGAGGGTAGGTTTGTATTTTATTTTAAAAGTCACAAAATTTAGAAACACTATTTACTAACTTAAATTTACAAGTTAAACCCGAATTGTAGTTACCAGGATTTGCGTAGAATTATCTCATTAGTACTTCATTCTGTGCTGTCAACTGCTACATTTTTTTTACAAAATATTATATAGAGTGGTAGACAATTAAAATCTAAAAGTTTTAGATTTTTTAGCATTTTTGCCAGCGTGTCATAACTTTACCTCGAGAGTGCTAGAACAAGGTAGCGTTTCTTATAGACTTTTGTATCATTTACATGTAGTTATGTCGAAATTAAATTGAATCAAATTTACAAAACAAGGAATAATACAGTGAAACATTACTTTACCTACCACTAGAAGAAAGTTTCACAAAAGTATAGAGAGTTGGTAACCCTTAATTTTGCTTCAAGTGGAATTTGATTGTTAAAATATAGTTTATTCAGACGTTTCACCGAAACCACTGGAAAATAACCGCACTATAATCGGAATTTGAAATTATTATTTAACACGTTGAATGCCACGCTAATTTTACACAGCTTGCTCGTCTGGCCATTCGGTAAATAGCTACAAACTAAATTTGCAAATATTAGATTTTGGTAGTTTTTAAAAGCTTTAGCACGACATAGCGCAAAAAAGTGGTGAATTATATAAGCCTACGAATTGTTTAGAAATAGAGGTAAATAAAAATCTACTAAATTGAATTTATTAAGCCAAGAATCACAATTAATAAACTACTACTTGAAAATATTTATTCGCTGTCCGGAGTAAGTTGGTATCTCTGTGTTTATAAATAAAAATATTTTTATGTGTTGTGTATTGTATTAATTTCTTCAAACCATTTTAGTAACGATAGTTACATAAAAAAATTCAAAATTTACTTGAATTACGTGTTTCTAATAATCTTGGCTTCGCCGGTCACCGGTGACCCCCGTGCTGCTACGAACAAACTCAGTGCCGGTCACCGGTGACCCGCAAGGCATCCAATGTGTTAAACGTAAAACATGCTTTTCCACCTCTATTTTTTGAAAAATTAATTTCAAATTAAAAATAATTACGTCTTGCTATATATTTGCATAATCATCCAGCGCTGCCAACTACTACACTTTAATCAAAATGTTTTATATAGTGGTAGACAACTAACCACTAATGCTTTCAGAATATATGGTTATTTGCCAATATTTTAAAAGCCTTACCCAGAGTGAACATTGAGAGATACATTATTTACGGAATAATAAACGCCTGAGGTTATCTTCTCTTTCATCGGAATTAATATAATTAAAAGGAGAAACAATGATTTCAACCAATTTATAAGAAAGTCTTGTTTTGGTAACTATCAAATTTTTACACGATGCATTTGAGTTGTAATGCTAAAAGTACCTTTTCGTAAAAAATAATATTGATTTACCTTTGAGTTGCACTATTAGAATTTTCATTCTAAAATTATGGTAAAAAGACCAGCGAAAGAACATTTAGGTCATTTCAAACACATTTCTCATTAAAAAAAAAAAATTGAGCACTCAATACATTTAGGTATCATCATAGTGAACACCAGCGTAAAGAAAACGTTTTTCCGTAGGCTTATCATATGTCAAACGTGAAAAGATTCAACAAAAGCGTTTATGTAGAAGTTCTTACATTACTTAAATCAATGCAATCAATTTAATTTCTTGCCTGCTATTTTTCTTACATTTTGATTAACTGAATAACAATTTCGTTCCATAGAATTATTTTGAATTATTCCTAAATAAATTTAAAAAATAAAAGTGGTATTTTTGCCATTTTAAAAATAATATATATATATTTTATTTTTTACTAAAATTAGGCCCAACTGTTTTGACTAACTTAATACATGATAGCTTTTTTCGTTTTTAAGTGAGGTTTTTTATGAACTCTTAAAGTGTATGTAAATTCTATGCTCCTTAATTATTTGTTTACTATATTTTTTTAAATTAAATTTACAATAACTTTTCCACCGCTATACGGAAACAATTAAAGACATATGAAAAATCCGTTAGTCGTGCTGCACTGTTTTATTAGTAAATAAAAGAAAATCTTGTTTTGGTAACCATCAAATTTTTACACGATACATTTGCGTTGTAATGTTAAGAGTACCTTTTTGCAAGAAATAATATTGATTTACCGTTGAGTTGCACTATTCTTAATTAAATCACAGTTTTTTTTTCCGTAATTGTCAAGTTTAAAAATGGTATAATATAAACTAGTTTTATCATCAATCTAAACCCTCTTTAAGCGCTCTTCAAGTTAATGAGTTCCTCTCATCTCCTGTAACTAATGTATTTGACCAGAGCTAGCCCGGTATTTGTCAATGTAAAAATAGTGCAAATTTGTAAACCAGAAGAAATATTATGTTAACTACACTAGTGTGCAAAACTTAAGCAACAAGTGGTTTTTCGGTCACAACTCCCCAGCAAAGTATAAGATATAGCCATGAAATTGCAGTATAATATGCACGTAATTCAGTAGAAAGATTATTTGTATGCAAATTTTAGAAATAAAACGTCGTACGTGATGTAAGTGTACGTAAACCTTGGGGGTCGGCGAGCGCAGGTCAAAGCTGAGATAAAAGGATGAAGAGCACCGTAGTTAAAGACATGCGCTGCAAGTGCAAATGATTTGTTTTGTGAAACATGTCTTCAAGAAATCATTTAGACGACTTTACACGAGGAAGAATGATTGGGAAGCTTGAGAAGGGGCGTAGTGTGACCACTGTCACCGAAGAGTTCGGGATCAACAAAAGTGTTGTTTCTCGAGCTTGGAATGCCTTTAAAACTACTGGTACAGCTGTTCGGAAGGTTGGTGGTAGCCGTCCAAGGAAAACAACACCAAGAGATGACCGTTACATTGTCCTCCAGGCGAAAAGAAACCGTTTTCAGTCAGCGAGAGCCATATCTCAGCAACTGCGCACAGCCACAGGACGACAAGTTACAAGTATCAAGATTTACAGTGGCCAGACGCCTCCACAAATGTGGCTTATTTACTAGACGTCCTGAACGCTGCATACCTTTAAAAGTTAGCCATCGGCGGCACCGTTTAGAGTGGTGCAGAGAACACGAAACGTGGACACCTTATCAATGGAGTCGCGTCCTCTTCACAGATGAGAGTCGTTTTAGTGCTACAAGCTATTCTCAACGTCAGTTGATCTGGAGAGAGGTTGGAGCTCGATTTCATCCCAATAATATCGCGGAAAGAGATCGTTACGGTGGTCCTGTCGTCTGGGGTGGCATTATGTTGAACGGGCGGGCTGAGCTTCAGATCTTCGACCGAAGTTCTGTAACTGGATACCGCAACTGCAATGAGGTAATCCTACCCCATGTGCGTCTGTTCCGAGGGGCCATTGGACCAGACTTCATTTTTATGGATGACAATGCCCGGCCACACAGTTCTACTAATGTTCAAGAGCTACTGGAAATTGAAGATATCACAGGAATGGATTGGCCAGCTTACTCTCCAGATCTAAATCCCATAGAGCATGTGTGGGATGCATTAGGGAGACGTCTTGCGACACGACAGTATCCTCCCGGTAACACCCATTAGCTGAAAGATGCGTTAAAGGAGGAATGGAGAAGTTTCCCCCAAGAACTCTTGGATAATCTGGTGCTTAGCATGGAGAGACGATGCCAAGCAACAATTACAGTAAGGGGAGGGCATATCCCATACTAGGGAACATCTGCCAGTTGTACTTACGCTTCTTCAGGCATTCATGTGTAACGCCACTATATGTCAAATAAATCCTTTTTTTGTTCCATACCCTACTTTAAGCTTTATATTCATTTCTGCGCCATTATTCTTTTACCATCGTTTAAGTACAAAATAATGTACATCATATTCAAATTTCATGTCAATCGGATGATTTCTTGTAGAGTTATGACAAAAAAAGCACTTGTTGCTTAAGTTTTGCACACCAGTGTATTTATATATATAGTTAACTAGTGATATTTTCTGACAATTCATCATGATATTTAGTATTCAATTTAACCCAGAAGTAAATTAAAATGTACTATATGTTTAAATTAAACAAAGCAATTTTTTTCTGTTGTTTATTACTCCGTTAAATGTATAATGTAAAAAAAAAAAAAACATTTAGGTCATTTCAAATAAATTTCTTATTTAAAAAAAATGTTACCACTCAATACATTCAGGCATACCCTCCAACTTATGAAGATTTTGAAAATAATTCTTTCTAGTGGTAGCGAACCAAAGTAGAAATTTTTAAAGCAAATGGATCTCTCATAAAACTTTTATCAGAACTTAAGAATCTAGCCATATGGCCTGCACTTTTATAAGTAATAGTGGACAAGTTACGCTAAAATTAATTTTTCTTAAATATTAAGACATTAATTTTGCTACCGTCTGAAAAGAAGAATTTTGAAACTACGGAAATTCCGTAGCAGTTGGAGGGTATGCATTCAGGTATCATCATAGAGGGCACTTGAAACTTTTTACATATAGTGAACGCCAGCATGCATCAAACGTGAAAAGATTCTACAAAAGCGTTTACGTGGGAGTTATCTGTATTACTTACAATCATAGCAACCAATTTAATATCTTGGCTGCTATTTATCATAATTTTTGAAAAACGTCATAGAAATTATGAACCTTTGAATTATTTGGAATTATTTATAAATAAATTTTTAAAAATAAAAGTGGTCTTTCTGCTATTTTAAAAATATTATATGTATACTTTTTATTTTTACTAAACTTCGGTTCAACTGTTTTGACTCTTCACTTAATACATAACTTTTTCCGTTTTTAAGTAAGGTTTTTTATGACCTCTTAAAGTGTATGTAAATTCTTTGCTCCTTAATTATTCGTTTACTATATATTTTTTTAATTCAATTTACAATAACTTTTCCACCGCTATACGGTTACAATTAAAGAAATATTAAAAATCCGTTAGTCGTGCTGCACAGTTTTATTTATATATAAAAGAAAATCTTATTTTGGTAACCTTCAAATTTTTACACGATGCATTTGCGTTGTAATGTTAAAAGTACCTTTTTGTAAAATATAATATCGATTTACCGTTGAATTGCACTATTAGAATTTTCATTCTGAAATTATGGTAAAAAGACCAGCAGCGGTCTATCCATCCAAGTAACCGCTAAGTTAACGGTGAGAAACATTTGTTACCTTTACAGTTTTGAAACCGTTTACAACTAGTATGGTTCTAAAACCATGAATACAAAACCATACCGTTTTTCCCCATTTTCAACTAGCATGGTTTCAAAACCGTAAAAAGGAACTTAACTGGGAAATAGTCTTTTCGTTAAGTAATGGACATAAGAGAGTACAGGAGTCAGGAAACTCTTCAAGTTCTGAAGGTGGAGGAAATATTGCGGTATCAACGCTGGGATTCGAACCCCTGTTTTGTCGGTCATGAGACTGACTGATTAGCCCTCTCGGCTATAATATGTACGCAGTTGCAAAGAACTATATGACTTTATTAAATGGACTTGGTTGGTGCGAAAATTCTGGTTGTTTAACCGTATTTGGTGAAAGCAGTTGATAAACAGTTTTTCTTTCAGTTTATAGTACGATTACTATCTTATTTATGGTTATTTGACTGTTTTGTTTAGCACGCACCGGTGGGTCACGCTAGATTTTCTCATCTTGACAGCTCACCGGAGTAAAAACTGGTAACAATAAATTTCATTTCTTAGTTTTTTTCCGGGAATAATAAAAATCCATAACTACCAATAGTTTTTAACGGATAAAATTTTTATATTGAATTGCTTCTTCGCCGTGTTAAGTTTCCTTACAGTGAATTGTTATTGTTGAGAATATATTAACTCCTCCCTAATGTTATCTAATATTGAAATAGTTCTTCTACCAATATTTCTCTTTTCCCGTACCAGTATTTTCACTTTTCCCGGCGTGAACGTGTTAAATATAGTAAAATATCAATTAAATAAGTTGATTTTTTAAAAAAAATTTTCCTAGAAATTTCTAACAATATAGCGAAAATAGCACTTCCTTAGACAACATCGTAAAATTTTAACATTGATTTCCTTTCCAATTATTTGTCAATAATTGGAAAGACGCAAAAAAAAAAATATATAAGCCTGCTGAACCTGAGTAAGTTTTTTGGAGAAAACTAATCTTTAGAGCTTAATATCGAATAAAGAATTCTCAATTTCGTTTGTATATGCTGATTTTTTTCGTCCTTATAGATTTTGCGAAAGAAAATTATAAATAATGCTATAAACATCCTAAACTATAAACAAATGTAGTTAATCTGTTTGAACTACGGCTGAAACTTTGTATGTATCTCGTCAGAAAAGAGTAACGACCGGTAAGAAAATCATAATTTACTATATTGCCTTCGGAAAGAGTAAAATATCCATGACTACCAAGGTTTTTTTAGAATAGTTACAGTCTGTTTTTAACACTGTTTAGTAGCTAAAGTTAAAGTTTAATTTACCGTTTAACCAGCAATAGTAAGAGCTTATTTTACTTCTTCTGAAAATCAGCCATATTTTAAATGGTTTTACTAAAAGTTTTTTTTTTTTCCGTCTTGCCTTATGGCATAAAATATGTCAGTTCAGATATAAATGCAATTACTTATAATTAATATATTTCGGCCAACATGAATGCTCACCAAAATAAAATGACATAATTTGTCGCCAAATTTTAACTTTTTGAAGCATGTACACGGCAGAGTGCCAAAGTTTTTGCATTCAATGTGATAAAAGAAACTTTGACATTTGGTCCCTCCAGATGGACCTTTAAAATTTCCTTGAAGGCATGTAAGCATATATATGTATATTGTTCAATCGGAAAAATATTTTTTTGTCGCCGTGTACAATACAAGCGTAACGAAACATTTCATTTTCGTTATTATGCTTCCAAAAAAGATCGCCAACTGGGATAGCGCATGCGTAATAATGACTGCTCTCATCTCCAGTACTGTTTCTATCCCCTTTGTTCCCGCTAATCCGTGAAAAAGGGTCTAATCCCTTATAGAGACAGATCGTGTGAACATTAAATCCCCGTGGAGGTTTTAGTCCGGACAAAACGCTCGTGGAGGTGGAGATGGGGGAACATTAAAAAAATGATAATAAGCCTCATAGTGAGAAGGAGGGAAAAATTATAAGTCTGAGAGTTTAGTATTTCAGTAGGGTGCGCTTGTAATGGGTATTTATTGGCATGGCCCATGACGATTTTATTCCCTTTTTCCCTTGGGTACTTGGAAAACTAATGGGGAGTAAAACTGAAATCAAACTTACCGGTTCTGAATTTTTATTTCGATTTCCAAGGGGTCGTTACATATACATGCATCAGCTTTTTTTTCTTCCTTTAATAGAAGTTGAGTGATGTTAAATGAAGAGTTTACGAAGCTTTGATTTAAGTTCAAGTTTTTTCTCGTGATAAAGTTTAGGAAGTGCAGTTAATAGAATAAGCTGAGTCCCCTTCTCCCCTGGTCAGCAGAAAACAATTGCCACTATCTTCACGTCCCCCTTAATTTAAACTCAGTTATAATTAAGTGACTATAATAGAGAGTAAAATGAAATAAAACAAAATCTTAAACTTACATAAATAGCTCAAACAGCTATGGTAGTCTTTAAATGCAGGATTCTTGATTTAGTAGATTCGATTTATAGTGTTTTTACTCACCACTATTTCTAAATCAGGGGTGTCCAACTTGCATGCGGTCGGGGGCGGTCGTAATTAAAAACACCATTCAAATGGCGGGTCGCAACTTTATCAGAATTTTATATAGGACTCTTTTATGTTCGATTAAATATTACTGTCAGATTTTTATCAAGTTGTACAAAACAAAAGTATTGAATTACAAATTAAAATAAAAAGCAGATTTTCACCTGAGAGAAAAATTTTTTTTTGCACCATTGGTAAGTTAAATTTCGCAAAAACGAAGAAATTAAGTTTTTTTAAACGAGGAAAAAATGACAACTAATATATTTTAGTTCGCGGGTCACACGCACACAAAAAAAAAGGCTTCGAGGGCCGGATGTGACCATCACCTCCTACATCAGAAAGCCTCCACACGGTTTCTCATGAGTAGTTGGCGCAGATTATTTAAAAAGCGTCCCACTTGTGCGCATGAACCCAAATTCTATTTTAAAAGTACTTGAGATAAATTTATCACATATATATATGAGAATTGAATCTGTAGTGGTTGACAGGTAAACATGGCTGAATGCCTATATATACCAAGACGGAAAAGAGCAAAAACTGGTACGAAAGACGTTTCATTCTAATATTTTTTTCGAGAAAAATTAAATTTCTTAATCTATCAAGATTTTTTTCACAATTATAGGATATATATAAGATTGCTTTTTTTCCCCAAGAAAAATTAGGTGAAGGATTTGCAAAAGAGAATAGTGTTACTCCTCCAGTGTTACTGAAATGGTTTTACTACCAGCTTTTCTTGTTTTCCGTCTCGCTTTCACCCATGCAAGTAAATAAAACAAACCAATTATATTCATAAATTAAACAAATTTTTTTACTTATATTTGATACCACTTTCTAATAGATTTCATATTTAACGGTTCTTTCACTAGTTGGTATACTTTCATAATGGTCTGATCGGACTATCTACAAAAAACCGTGTGCAGGCTTTCAGTTATAGGAGGCATTGATGCATCCACACGGTCTTTTATAAGTAATCCAGTTGTGCGCATAACCCAACACCGTTAATAAAAGTAATTGAGAGAATTTTATCATATATATTTGAGAATTGAATCTGTAGTGGTTGACAAGTGAATAGGGCAAACCAATATTATTCATAAATAAAACATATTTTTTGTCATATATTTGCTACCACCTTTTTATTTTAACTAGATTTTGTGTTAAATGACTCGTTTGGAAAGTGGATATCCTTCACAGTGGTCTGATCGGACTACCAATAAAAAACCGTGTTGAGGCTTTCAGTTATAGGAGGCTGCCAGTTGGTAACTACTGTTCTAAATAATTCAAAAGCTTACGTCATTCTGTTGTTGCGCTCTATATATATTTTGCAAATTTTAGTTCATGGGTTTCTACTGTTTTTTAAAGTATATTGTCGAATCCTGAACAGTTGTCGTCCATGAGTAAAATTTGCATCATAATAAAGTTTCGGTCACTTTTATCTCTGTAGCCGTAGAAACATTACGCAATCATGCTGTTCACACTTTTGTCTATCACTCTTGTCAGCATCAAGAAGCGAATTGCAAATTCTCTCACGTAATTACGGAAGAATGTCACAGCAGCTCACACCTTTTTCTTTCGTTGTAACTTAGATTTTTTATAAAGTTATCGAATTTTAAAAATAAATTCAATTAAAAAAAGTAAACAGTATGGTTTGATTAATTTTATAAAACTTTAGATCTGCCCGAAGAAATTTTTTTCAGTGTTTTTTTTTCTTTCTCTGATTTATTTATTACACTGGGAAACAAATTTTTGTTGCGCTTGCATAAAAACTTGATCCAGTCTAATTTGGGTGTGGGAATTTTTAATCTGAAATTAGTTTTGTTTCTAAAGCTACCGTTTTTTAAATGACATTTTAGTCTACTTTTTGTCAAAACATACAAGCATGAAAACGTTATACATAACAGGTGGTTGCGTAAATATTGCGACTAACTTCTAGAGAAGTTATAGCTCATCATCAGGATTAAAATTGCATAAAAACCAATGCCCAGAAATGTCATAGTACGCGGTTACAAGCGCTTCCCTGTTGTGATCTATTCAGAAGTACACGAAGAAATTGTATAAAATAGGGAAGCATGCCTGGCGGCGAATGACGACATTTCCAAGCTTGGGTTCCAATGTAGTTTCAATCCTGATGATGTTCCCTAGAAGCTCATCGCAGCATTTATGCGACACCCTGTTACACATAACGTTTTTAAGCTTGTACATAAAAAAAAATTATGTATATATATATATCTGTTAAAAAACCGTATGTAACGAAAAACAACTAAAAATTTGCTATCCAGGTTTTTTAAAATTTGAGAATTCCCTGAATAAAATTTTAATAATTTTTTGTAACGTTCATTTTATTTATTGATTTTTTTGATTAAAAAATTGAAAATGAAAGGTTTTTTAGTGTCTTACATTACCGTTGCTCTTTCCTCCTATTTCCTCATCAACAAAAATAAATTACTGAGCCTACTAACTCCTTTATGTGCTTTCGTAATCTTTGAACAAGCCCTGTCATTACATAAAAGCCAATACCAATAAAAATGTTTTTCAGCAGTTGATGTCTTGGTAGGTTCAAAAACTTCTGAATTCCATCGTGTCCAAGAAGGAGGAAAAATTTGCATTTTGTGTGAAAAATATGAATGAAATTTTTTTAATTTTAAAAAAAATTCCATTGAGAAGCATTTTTTTTTTTTTTTTTTTTTTTTTTTTTTTTTTTTTTTTTTTNTTTTTTACGACATAGGTGAACAGCTTGATCTTCTTTCAAATGTTTTTGATGATGAAAATGGAAGCTGTAAGGCCATTGTTGTCAGATTCCATTCCTTAAAAAAATCTTAATAAATAAAAATTGTATAAAAAATTTAAAATAATGTGTAGGAAAATTCTGCTTGATCTAAGTAGAAATGGGGGATAAGAAAATTTTCCATTTTGATAAGGTTGAACTTTTAGTAGCTCCCTTCTACTACCCCATGAAAAATCATTACGTCATAATTTGTCACATCTCACCTAGTTGAAAGAATTTTTAAAAATAATTATTTTAGATTGCAAATAAAGGCCACAATGACGTGTGATGAAGGTAATACTTTTTTTTTTACATGAAACACACTAAAATGTGACGTGTTCAATATAAAACTTAAAATTCTAGTTTTTATTTTTTTTATTTCTTAAATTCTACAAAAATTTCCGATAAAGGAATACAGCTATTTCTATTTTTACTCATTTTTATTGCATTTAATTCAACTAAATGATTACTATCGAATTATAATTTTTTTGGCCATTCCATTTTGGGAACATGTGCTTTTTTTTTCAAGTTTTTAAATTTTATTTAGTAGATTTTTATCCATCACTATTTCTAAATAATTCACACGCTTATATAATTCACCACTTTTTAGTACATATATAATACTATAACTTTTAAAAATCCAGCAAAAATAGTCAAATAATTGCAAAATTTACTTAGTAGTTATTTACCGTTTTTTTTAATAATTTTGGCGTGTCCGGAGCAGTTGGCATCTCTGCTCACTTCCAAAATTACGTTAACTGACTCTACAATTTTGATTTTTCTAATTTAAATTTCTCTTTTTCCCTTTCGAATGTTTCTCCCCCTCTAACTGTCAACTTAACTAATCACCTTGTTTGTGTGCTTCTGCTAATAGAGAAGGGAGCGTCAATAGACAAATGGTGATATTTGATACCATTCGACATTCGAATGTTCCCCTCAAGGCACGCATTCATGCCTACGATTTTTACGAGTGCCTTGGGGGAGTGCCACGCGCCATTTCCAGTTTTCGCTTCCAGCTTCGGCGCGTGCGAATGAATATATTTCTGAGATGCAAAGGGATGCCGACATATTAGTAGCTGTCGGTCTATTATCTTTAAATCATACTGATCTGTCACTTAATACTTCCAGAATAAGTTAAGTTGGAAATTGAAGAGAGTGTGCATCCCAAACGGCTCCCTCTATTTCTCAACTCCATGCTGCAGAGAAATTTATTCATGGATAGTTTTCAAATTACAGAGATGCCAACTTGGCCCCAGACATCGGATAAATATTTTTAAGTGACAGTCTTTTGATGTATGACTCTCGGTTTAGGAAATTGGATTTATATGGTTTTTACTAACCACTGCTTCTAAATAATTCAAAGGATTGTGTGATACGCCTCTCTACGTTACATTTTAGCAGTGTTGACCCTTTTAAAAATTCGTCAATATTAACCGAAAATCTGCAAGTTTGTAGCTCGCTACCGTTTTCTAAAAAGATTTGTGGAATCCGGAGCAGTCGGCATCATTGAAAATATCGCGGTAACGACGGTATGAAATCTATTCTTATCTTACATCGTGAATATCAGGTCTTATTACAGGTCAGGTCTCATTAGATAGAATTTAACACTCTGCGTGGTAGAAAATCTTAATCGAAAAATTTAGTCCAGGAAAGCTTTAAAAACAGAGTTGCTAACTTGTTCTGGATTGCGGATAAATATTTTCGAGTGGTAGAAGGGATGCCAACTGCTCCGCTTTCAGGAAAAGTTATAATAAATTGGTAGCGAATTAATAGTAGTAAAACTTGTAGAATAGGGATAAGTACTTTTAATTAGTAGAATAAGGATAAGTACTATAACAAGTAGTAAAACTTGTAGAATAGGGATAAGTGTCACCACATGTCCCAGTGTTTTGATTTTATTGGGCACTTGCGGCCCCTATCCCATTCATACGGCATTTTTGTCACCATGTAATAACAGACATGCCAACTGCTCCGCTTTGGGTAATAGTGAATTATATAGTAAAATTCATTGAAAAAGGATAGTTATGCCTATCTTTTTAAAAGAGTAACCAGTATATCCATTGGTTAACGTTGCATTTTCATATGATACTTAAAATTTTTGATATTTAGTGGTGAAAAAATTACTTAAAATGAAAAATACTAAACTAAATCGCTACCACTAGAAAATACTATTTCACAAAGCGGAGCAAGTTGGCATCTCTGTAATAAATATCATTACAAATGATACATTGAATTTTTTTATATGCAGTTGGTGGAAAATTACTTAGCACGTTGAATGCCACGCTAATTTTACATGGATTGCCCATCTGGCCACAACGGTAAATAACTAAAAACTAAATTTGCAAATATTAGACAGATTCTGCCAGTTTTGTAAAAGGTTTAGCATGACTTGTATGAAATGACTTGTCTCTTTCTCTTTATTTAACTAAAATTGGGTGCCTGGGCCGCGCAGCGGACCCTAACCCATACATCATGAAGTATTTACAAGTTGAATTAAAAAACATTTTGAATTATGCAGCATTTAGGTAGCATTACAGAAGATCACGCATATTTGCTTGATAAATTAAACATGATTTGATATTTAATATAAGTCATGATTTATGCAATAATCAGAAATTTTCGTGAATATAAAAAGCACAATTGATATTTAAGCATTGATTGGTATTAAATTTGATGCAATCATAGGTTGTGATTAAAATATTAATTAAATTAATATATAAACAATTACAATTGATATTTTAGCATTGAATGGATGAAATGACTTGGAAAAAGAGGTGAACTATATAAGCCTACGAATTGTTTAGAAATAGTGGTCAGTTGAAATCTACTAAATTGAATTTATTAAACCAAGAATCACAATTAATAATCTACCACTTGAAAATATTTATTCGCTGTTCCACGCAAGTTGGCACCTCTGTGTATATAAAGAAAACTATTTTTGTGTGCTCTATATTGCATTAATTTCATCAAACCATTTTAGTAACGATAATAATATAAAAGAATTAGACATTTACTCGAATTTTGTGTCTCTTATAATCTTGACTTCGTCGGTCACCGGTGACCCTCATCACATTCAACGTTTTAAAATGAAAAATACTAAGCAAAAACAACTTAAGTTTCTCTACCACTAAAAAATACTTTTTTACCACTCACAACAAGTTGGGATCTCTGTGGCAGCAAAATTTATTTGTGAAGAAGTATGATTGTTTATTTAGAAAATTCAATTTATAAGGTTTTCACTCACGACTACTACAGAAAGGTCAACAACTCTGGATTTGATAAAAGGCGTTAAAAAACAGTAAAGAACTATAGATCAAAAATAGTAAATTTTTGGTTAATTTTTTAAAAAGACCAAGTGCAGGCCCGTCAACTTTCAATGATTTTTGGAAGCATAACCTTTCGTCGTAGTAAATTTATGCTTTAATGTATTATTCTTTCTTTTTAAAATTTAATTTAAAGCTAGTTTTCACACCACTACTTGCAAACGATTTAAAAATTTATATAAAAAGCCACTTTATTTTTAATATTCACCCCTCACCATAAAGCCTGCTACATGATGCTTTTCATTATTTTATCGCATTTCAGGCTCTTTTCCGAAGTACCAATACAACTTTCTTGTGTATGTCCCTTTGGGATATTTCATGATGAATGGGATAAGGGCCATTTTTTAGGCCTCAGATGACCAGTTCTAAACAGGCTTGAAAGCGGGACGGAAAAGAGAAAATACTGGTAGAAGAACCATATCAATATTAGATAATATTCTGGAGGTGTTAACCTATTCTCAACTGTAAAATTCACTGTATGGAAATTTCTCACAGCGAAGAAGCAATTTAATATAAAATTGCATCCATAAAAACATTTGGTAGTTATGGATTTTCATTATTCTCGGAAAAAAACTAAACAATGAAATTTATTTGTTACCATTTTTTACTCTTTTCCGTCTCAATATACATTGTCTTTCAGCTCTGGTTCTAAAACAACGAACGAACGATTATATTTTTCACCCCAACTTTCACCATTCAATTGAGCATCGGCGAATTATAATACATTCTCACTCAGATGAATTAGTTAGAGCCCTTCGCGGGCTGATGCTAAGATAACTACTACCACATGTGAGTATGAGTCTTATTCTTCACACAGTAGAACTTATAAAATGATATACAAAAAGAAAGAAAAACTCTGGAAACCTTAGTTTTTAATGGTATATCACGCAATAAAATATATTGTAAAAAGCTATAGTAATTGAACGCGAATTTACATTACATTTTGCAACAAAATGTAGTAGTTGAACTCCCTGTAAGTGGTGTTCTACACAAGCCTTCGAATAATTTAGAAGTTGTGGCGGGTGAAAATATTGAAATCAAATTTACTAAACCAACAATCATACTTTGAAACATATATTTTGCCGCCACTAAAAATTTTTTTTATCTGCAATAAGTAACAAGTTGGCATTTCTACTTACCTTTAAGCGATTCAAAAGCTTGTATGAAAAACCGCTATGTTAAAAGTATTTCGTGTTGAGCCTTTTAAATAGTTGACAAAGTCAAAATCCTTTTGATATTTTTTTGTATAATCCTTTTAAAATAGTCTGAAAATCTGAAAATATTAATTTATAATTCTCTAGCGTTTTTAAAAATATTTTATAGAATCCGGATCAGTCAGCATTCTGTAAGAAATCATATGCTCTTCTACATAGGGAGGACCAGCATTATCTTTATATCATTCAAAATTTAAAATGGTTGTCTAGAAATGCCACAAAACGTTTGTTCCCTGACGTTAATGACAACAGCTATCGAATACGATATTATCATGAATTTTCATAAATTTCAACTGGACAAAGAAGAGAGACAAGCTCGGGTTAGCTTTAAGAGGTAAGATTGCTTGACGACTACAGGATATTCCTTTTTTCCGACAGATTATTGAGCTAGTTCGAGTTAATACGTCATGCTAAGGCCAACAAATATAAAGCTAAAAACCACGAAGCGAAAACTAAAATAAAAAATATTTATAAAAAAATGACTTAATTAGGAGTCAAGAGATATTATGTTTTTTAATTTTTTTTTTTTTTTTTTTTTTTTTACATTCAGTGAACGAAAAAAGTGACATTTCAAAAATGTAAAGTTAAAAATAAAAGAGGATGACCAAACACGAGATGACAGGATACAGTTGAGAAAATAATGACAAAAAATTGGGTTCAAACTTGGGAGAACAGTTGTAATGGATAACTCCAGGTGGCAGAAACTATCGAAAAGCTGTCTTCGTCAGCAATAGGCTGTAGAGTTACACAAAGAGAATTTTTACTTCTTTTCTTTGTTCATTATAATGAAATTCCCGTTTTTTTTTTCAATTGTCAAGTTTAAAAATGATGAACTAGTTTTACCATCAATCTAAACCCTCTTAAAACGTTTTTCAAGTTAAAGAGTTCCTCTTATTTCTTTCAACTAATATATATATGTCAATATAAAAATAGTGCGAATTTGTTTACCAGAAGAAATATTATGTTAACTATCTATATATATAGTTAACTATCTATATATATAGTTAACTATCGATATTTCCCTACATGCTACCTTAATGCTGCATAAATCAAAATGTTTGTAATTCAACCTGTAAATATTTCATGATGTATGGGTTACGGGCCACTGCGCGTCCCAGGCACCCAATTCTAGTTTAATAAATGAAAAAAAAAATGAATTTCATCTCAGTTTTTCACGATAGTAAGTTTTCATTTTAAACCAGTAATAAATTAAAATGTACTCTATGTTTACACTTGAACAAAGCAAATTTTTTTCTGTTGTTTATTACTCCGTTAAATTTAAAAAGTAATAGAAATAACATTTAGGTAATTTCAAACAAATTTCTTATTTTAAAAAAAGAAAAATGTTAGCACTCAATACATTCAGGTATCATCATAGGGCATCTGGAGCCTTTTACATAGAGTGAACACCAGCTTAATGATAACGTTTTTCAGTCGGTTTGTCACGTATCAAACGTGAAAAGATTCTACAACGTGGAAGTTTTCTAAATTACCTACAATCATAGCTACCAATTTATTGTCTTGGTAGCTAACTATTATAAATTCTGCATCGCAAGATTTAATCACGGGAGCGTATTGAAAATATTTTGAATTATTTAAAAATAAATTCCTAAAAATAAAAGTAGTACTTTTGCTATTGACCTCCACAGGATATTCTTTTTTTCCGCCAAATTATTGAGTTAGTTTGAGTTAATACGTCATGCTAAGGCTAACAAATATAAAGCTAAATTCCACGAAGCAGAAAGTAAAATAAAAAATATTTTTTAGGTTACTTATTTAGGAGTCAAGAGATAGAATGCTTTTTCATTTTTTTTCCTTTTTTTTTTTCGTTTATTACACGAAAAAAATGACATTTCAAAAATGTAAAGTTAAAAATAAAAGAGGATGACCAAACACGAGATGACATGATACAGTTGAGAAAATAATGACATAAAATTGGGTTCAAACTTCGGACAACAGTAGTAAGGGATAATTTCGGATTGCAGAAACTATCGAAGCGCTGTCTTGGTCAGCAATAGGATGTAGAGCTGCAGAAGAAAAAGAAATTTTAACATTTTTTTTCTTCTTTGTTCTTAATAATGAAACCATCGTTGTTTTTTTTTTGTTACTGTCAAGTTTAAAAATGTTATTATATAAACTAGTTTTACCATCAATCTAAATTCGCTTAAAGCGCTCGTTCTTCAAGTTAATAAGTTCCTCTCATCTCCTGTAACTAATATATTTGTCAATATAAAAATAGTGCAAATTTGTTTACCAGAAGAAATATGTTAACTAGCGATATTTCACTACAGTTTATCACGATATTAAGTTTTTAATTTAAACCAGTAATAAATTAAAATGTACTAATATGCTTACACTTAAACAAATCAAATTTTTTTCTGTTGTTTATTACTCCGTTAAATTTAAAAAGTAATAAAAAGAACATTTAGGTAATTTCAAACACATTTCTTATTTAAAAAAAAAAAAAAAAAAATGTTAGCACTCAATCCATTCAGGTATCATCATAGGGCACCTGAAGCCTTTTACATAGAGTGAACACCAGCATAAATAAAATGTTTTTCCATCGGTTTATCATGTATCAAACGTGAAAAGATTCTACAAAAGCGTTAACGTGGAAGTTTTCTAAATAACTTACAATCATAGCTACCAATTTACTACCTTGGCAGCTATTTACTATAAATTTAGCGTCAAAATTCGTCATGGGCGAACGATTGAAATATTTTAAATAATTTAAAAATAAATTCCTAAAAATAAGAGTGGTACTTTTGCTATTTTAAAAATAATATGTATATATTTTTTATTTTGACAAAAATTAGGTTCAACTGTTTTGACTCTCCACTTAATCAGTGACGTAGCGAGCTTAACTCGATCCTTGGGCACAATACCTTTTTAGCACCCCCCCCCTTTGAAAACCGTAGAATATTATATGAAAAATACACTCGCAAATTAATAAATAAAGTAAAATAAATAATGTCATAGGCTCAAGCTAGGCTTTAAATTTGAGACAAAAAATGTAGTTGAGAAAACAAGACTAGATTTTGAAATGCATATGATGATCTAGAATTAGTTCAAAAGATAAATATTATTTACTTTACATATTTATAAAGAAATATTTTAAAAACACGCAGTTTTAAAACAATAAAAAAGTAAATATTTATTATCTCTGAGGAGATGCATATATTTAATAATAATATGATTATAATGAGGCAAATTTATCAATAATATCATTGAAGTTGATCATTTCAAATTTTTCTTTTTCCACACTTAAAAATGTTAAGTTTTGTTAGGCGATCTTGTCTCAGCGTTGATCATAGATATGTCAAAATTAATTTTTATTTGCTGAATGAACGTTCGCAACAAGCAATTGATGCTGAGAAGGTCATGAATATTAGAAGTGCCACTCTCAGGTTTGGAAAAACATCTTCTCCATACGAGATTACAAAAGTAAGAAATTCTAATGGAGTTTTAGGTTCAATTTCTTTTCTACTGTGGAGTAACATTTTGCAGTCACGTATTTCGATAAGGAGTTCCTTCCATTGAAATCTGTATTTTAAAACACACCCAAATTTTTGCATGGTCGTTATCAACATCATCCTTGTTTAATAAATTTTCAACGTCTAGTAGAAATCCAAATTTGAAATTAAGGTCATTTAATCATGTACATATTTCTGGTTGGAGACGATCAAGAACGCTTTTCATAACGCGAGAAATTTTACTTTCTGCGGAAAGACCAACATGTCTAGCCAATTCTCCGGGCATTTTGCGGCGTTTTCTTACACGTTGTATCAATATCCCATTTTTCGAAAAGAGACTTCGCTTTTTCTATTGTCTCTTCACAGAGCTTGTCTCGAATTTCGGCTAGTTCAGTTGCTAATGGTTCAAGATCATGGAATGCTTCTCTAAAATTCATTCTAGGATCTTGTAATCTGAGCTGCACACAATTAATCTTCCTTAACACGTTCACTGCCAGCCGAGAATAGGTGATTATGCAGTGTCTTTCATTGAAAAGTGGTAATCGATAAAAATAAAATTAAAGTTAACTTTTATTTCTTAAACAATGACTTTAGTTTTTAAAATTCAGAATAACTTTATTTCAATAAACAATGTGTTATTTTGGTGAGAAAATATCGTATTTTCTGAAAAATAGTTGGACGTTAATATACACCTTGCTACCACTTGATCTGTTTTTTCAGACACAAACTACTAGAAGGAATTTCGTCACGCCCTGGCGCGGGATCGGCAGCGAAAGTGTTAAGAGTTCATACCAGAAATGAACTAAAGTTATGAATCTAAAAGTTAGTATATTTTGCTTCAGAATTGTAGTTTCACTTCTGGTGTCACTTGAAGTGGTAGTGTCCTCTGCTAATTTTTCTAATAGTCCTACTATATTCTCTAGCCCATAGACGATAACGCTAACCACTTGTATTCTGGCGCTCCATCGTGGTTCAGATTCCCATTTGACAGTTTTTGTTAAAGCGTTTTTTAATAATTCCCATCGTAACGTTGAACGTGGGAAAAAGAGATATATGTTTTCAATTATTTCAAAAAGCCGACCAGGTGGCCGAGTGGTTAGCGTGTCTGACTACGGAGCCATCGGCCACGGGTTCGAATCCTGCTCAGGGCATGGATGTTTCTTTCTCTCTGTGTGTTCTATGTCCCTTCTCCTTTGCGTGTGAATGTGACCCGCTCTATAAACGGGTTTGTGGTTGTGTGACGTGGGCGAAGCTGCTCCACCACCGTGGCTTCGGCACAGGTGCCCACTGGGTAACGAGAAGAGAGTAGCAGTTCTGGAATTTCTGTGGCCAATGGGACAAACCCCAAGTGCCCGCCATTAAAAAAAAAATTATTCCAAAGCATGTCACAACGATTGTATCTTGTTTAGCTGCATTAGCTCCTACGAAATTCAATGAATGGTTATCACAATTTACAAATAATGCTTTATGATTTTTTTTCCATTTTTCTTTGTTGAATGCCAATGGAGATGAACAATGAAGAGAGACGAGCTGGGAGTATCTTTAAGAGGTAAGTTTGCTTGACGTCTACAGGATATTCTTTTTTTCTGCCAAATTATTGAGTTAGTTCGAGTTAATACGCCATGCTAAGGCCACCCAATATAAAGCTAAATTCCACGAAGCGGAAAGTAAAATAAAAAACATTTTTGGGGATACTTATTTAGGAGTCAAGAGATATAATGCTTCTTCATTTTTTTGTTGTTTTTTTTACATTCAGTAAACGAAAAAAGTGACATTTCAAAAATTTAAAGTTAAAAATTAAAGAAGATGACCAAACACGAGATGACATGATACAGTTGAGAAAATAATGACATAAAATCGGGTTCAAACTTTGGAGAACAGTAGCAACGGATAACTCCCGATGGCAGAAACTATCGAAACGCTGTCTTGGTCAGCAAAAGGCTGTAGAGCTGCAGAAGGAAAGGAATTTTTACTTTTTTTCCTTTGTTCTTAATAATGAAACCCTCGTTGTTTTTTGTAATTGTCAAGTTTAAAAATGGTATTATATAAACTAGTTTTTCCATCAATATAAACCCTGTTAAAGCGTTCATCAAGTTAATGAGTTCCTCTCATCTCCTGTAACTAATATATTTGTCAATATAAAAATAGTGCAAATTTGTTTACCAGAAGAAATATTATGTTAACTATCAATATTTCCCGTTTTCAATTTAAACCAGTAATAAATTCAAATGTACTATATGTTTACACTTTAACCAAGCCAATTTTTTTTCTGTTGTTTATTACTCCGTTAAATTTAAGAAGTAAAAAAAAAAGAACATTTAGGTCATTTCAAACACATTTCTTATTCAAAGAACAAATTGTTAGCCCGCAATTCATTCAGGTATCATCATAGGGCACCTGATGCACCTAGGGCACTCAGAATGAACATCAGCTTAAAGCTAACGTTTTTCCGCCGGCTTATGCATCAAACGAGGAAGTTTTCTAAATATACTAAATTACTTACAATCATAGCTACCAATTTAATATCTTGGCGGCTACTTAACTTAAATTTTAGACATTATTTTAATTGTTCGGAATAATAGAATTATTTTAATTTTTTATAAATTAATTCTTAAAAATAAAAGTGGTACTTTTGCTATTTTAAAAATAATGTATATATATATACATATATTTTATTTTTTACTTAAATTAGGCCCAACTGTTTTGACGCTCCACTTAATACATGATAACTTTTTTCGTTTTTAAGTGAAATTTTTATGACCTCTTAAAGTGTATGTAAATTCGATGCTCCTTGATTATTCGTTTACTATATTTTTTTTCTTATTCAATTTACTATAATTTTTCCACCGTTTTACAGGAACAATTAAAAAAATATTAAAAATCGGTTAGTCGTGCTGCACAGTTTCATTAATGTTCCCAAAATTAAATATGTTTAAATTCCTTATACATATCCACTAGCTCTTTCAGTTTTCCCGAAAGATTTTATTTTTGTATTTAAAGTGTCCGCAGAATATATCGAATCACCTTTTATTTTTCATTAAATAAACACAGTTTAAAATAAATTTTACTACCATTATATTTGAATAATTTTATTGTAAATAGCAACGCTCGCATTGTCATGCAGTTATATCGGCCGCTATGAAAAGCCGTTATATTAAAATTACTTCATGTTAAGCCTTTTAAATCATTGGCAAATCTGTTGATATCAATTTATATTTCTCTACCGTTTTTAAAAGTATTTTTTGAAATCTGTATCAGTTAGCATTCTATAAGAAATTTAGTTATCGTATGCACTTCAACATTGAGAGAATTAACATTATCTTTATATCGTTCAAAATTTAAAATACTGTTTAGAAATGCCACCAAACATTTGTTCTCCGATGTTAATGATAACAGCTATCGAATATGATATTATCATGAATTTTGCTAAATTTCAATCGGAGAATGAAGAGAGACGAGCTCGGGATAGCTTTTAGAGGCAAACTTGCTTGCCGTCCACAGGATATTCTATTTTCCGTCAATTTATTGAGTTAGTTTGAGTTAATACGTCATGCTAAGGCCAACAAATATAAAACAAAAAACCACAAAGCGAAAGTAAAATAAAAAATATTTTTTAGGTGACTTATTTAGGAGTCAAGAGACATAATACTTATTCATTTTTTTTTAACATTCAGTAAAAAAGTGACGTTTCAAAAATGCAAAGTTAGAAATAAATGAGGATGACCAAACACCTGATGACATGATACAGTTGAGAAAATGATGACATAAAATTGGGTTCAAACTTTGGAGAACAGTAGTAACGGATAACTCCTCATGGAAGAAACTTTCGAATTATTGTCCTGGTCAGCAATAGGTAGTAGAGTTACAGAAGAAGAATTTTTACTTCTTTTTTTCGTTCTTAATAATTGAACCACCAATTTTTGTTGTTGCTGTTTTTTATTTGTAATTGTTAAGCTTAGAAATAGTATAATGTAAACTAGTTTTACCATCAATCTAAACCCTCTTTAAACGTTCTTCAAGTTAATGAGTTCCTCTCATCTCCTGTAACTAATATATTCATCAATATAAAAATAGTGCAAATTTGTTAACCAAAAGAAATATTATGTTAACTATCTATATATGTAGTTAACTAGCGATATTTCCCGACAATTTATCACGATATCAAGTTTTCAATTTAGCCCAGAAATAAATTAAAAAGTTTACACTTAAACGCAGCAACTTTTTTCTGCTGCTTATTACTCCTCAGTTAAATGTAAAATAACGAACATTTAGGTCATATCAAACGCATTTCTTATTTAAAGAAAAAAAAATTTTTAGATCGCAATACATTCTACTAGTATCATCATAAGGAACCTGAAGCCTTTCACTTAGAGTGAACACAGGCATGAAGTAAACGTTTTTCCGTCGGCTTATCATGTGTCAAAAGTTAAGAGATTCCACAAAAGCATTAATGTGGAAATATTCTAAATAACTTACAATCATAGCTACCAATTTATTATCTTGGCACCTATTTGTAGAAAAATCTTTCGTATACAAACACAGCTTATTAATTGTTTCGTTAAATTATAGTTCTTTATAAATAATTTTTTAAAAATAAAAGTGGTAATATTGCTATTTTTAAAATAATATATATATATTTTTTAATTTTTTAACTAAAATTAAGCCCAACTGTTTTGACTATCTACTTAATACATAATAAATTTTTTAGGTGAGGTTTTTTAAGACCACTTAAAGTGTACGTAAATTCTATGATCCTTAATCATTCGTTTATCATATATTTTTTTAAATTCAATTTACCATAAATTTTCCACCGCTATACGGAAACAATAAAAAAAAATCCGTTAGTCGTGCTGGACAGTTTAATTAATGTTCGCAAAATTATGTTTAAATTGCTTTTACATATCAACTAGCTCTTTTAGTTTTCCCGAGAGATTTTATTTTTGTATTTAAAGTGTCGGCAAGATGTATAAAATCGCGTTTTATATTTTTATTAAATAAATACTGTTTAAAATGAATTTGATTACCACTATATTTAAATAATTTTATTTTATATAAAATTTCTAGCGTTGTTCAGTAAGGTAAGTTGTATAGTTATAACAGCTAACAACCATTTCGCGAAACGCCCAGATTCAACAGCATTGTCTTAACCTTGCCACTTACACCACCTTTTGATATGCTTGAAAGTTGGCAGGTAAGCTTTAATTACTCGTATTATTTCGCCACCACCTCTCTGAAAACTCGGCATCTATGCATGCATGGAATCCATAGCACATTTTCCTATATTTTACTTTTTTCAAAATATTAATACGTTAATCACTTTTCTTTTTTCTTCTATTATTTTAAGATTCTATGAACACTCAAGAATTCTGAATTTTATCTCCTGGTCTTTGATGCGTGGATATTCTCATATCCTGATCTGTCGCGCTAACTATAATCGCCAAAGTGCTAAATACATTTTAAACTTGCAAATTTAAAAAAGAGAAAAAAAAACATGTCCATGTTTGCCCGGGAGTGGTTACGAGTTATACGTTTCAAATTGGTCCCTTTCTGTGATGTTTTTTTTTTTTTTTTTTCTCGCCGGCCGCTGCCCGGAAATTTTGCAAAGACTTGGTGATTATTCTGCAACAGATCACGACACGGAAATCTCCCCTTTGATATTTGCGTGTTAATGTTTTTCAAATAATGATCAAGATTATTTTAAATGCAATTTATTACGCAAACAACAAAATATTAAGGCATATCAGAAATAGGTAAATACCGAATTTTTCTATATCAGCTGCAACCTGAAACAATTGATTTTCTCTGACAAATATCTGATACTTTTTATATCAAATACCTATTTATCTCAACATAGATCTGAATTAATTGTAGCGATATAAAATTTCTGAAGTAAATCATTAATTTTTTTTAAAGATTTACTTTTAACGAATTTTCATTCTTTTATAAAAATGCAGATTTAATCCACTAAGAACCACCATTCCCATCTAAAAGATCAAGACTGGTGAATTAATGATTTCGTTTTTGAAATTTATCTTCGTGGATCAAGACCAGGCCTGAAAGCGGGACGGAAAAGAGAAAATACTGGTAGAAGAACTATTTCAATGTTAGATAATATTCAGGAGGAGTTAATCTATTTTCAACAATAACAATTCACTGAAACGAAATTTTTCACTTCGTTGAAGCAATTGTATATAAAAATTGCATCCGTTAAAAACAATTGGTAGTTATAGATTTTTATTATTCTCGAGAAAAAAAACTAAAAAATGAAATTTATTAGTTACCAGTTTTTACTGCTTTCCGTCTCGATATATATGGGCTTTCAGCCCTGATCAAGACCTACCAATCGTTATCATCATCAGATTATCAAAATATTTTAAAAATTACATATTGATTAAAAATTGCTATGCAGTAATAGTTAAAAAAAAAGAAAAGAAATTAAACCAACTTGCTCTGAACAGCGAATATATATACGAATGGTCTTTAATATGTTTATTTTTGGTTTAGTAAATTCGATTTATAGAGTTTTTACTCACTATTAGTTTCAAATAATTCAAATGCTTATATGATAAGCCTCCTCGCGGTTTTTTATAGGTAGTCCGATCAGACCACTGTGTAGGATATCCTCTTATAGAACGAGTCATTTAATACAGAATATAGTTGAAAAAAGAAAGTGGTAGCAAATATATGACTAAAAATTTAATTTATTTATGAATATTATTGGCTTCCCTTATTCACTTGTCAACCACTACAGATTCAATTCTCAAATATATATGATAATNAAATATTTTTGAGTTGTCAACTTAATTTTTTTCAAATACAACGTATTTGTTTGCTTAAAATTGAAGTTTTAATTCCATTATAATACCACTGGGAAAAATGATAATGGGAGGGATTAAAAGTTGGCAGGTATGCTTTAAAAGTTTTTGGGTTCATGTGCACAACTGGTTCGCTTTTTAAGCAGTCTGCGACGACCATTTATGAAAGACCGTGTGGAGGCTTCTTGATGTAGGAGGTGATGGTCAAGCTTTAAAAAGCTAACTAATTAACTGAAAACCTGGAAATATTAGTCTGCCGTTTTTTACCAATTTTTAATTGTCAGCACTCCGGAGTATATAGTATCTCTGGTAGCCAGTTTAAAAAAAAAAACATCAAACTTATTTAACCAAAAATGTTCTTCGAACTATTTTATTATGGTACTTTTTTACATTTTTATGAAAGTACAATTATGGAGATCGAATCGATGACCCAATTTCTTTTCTGGAAAGTGAATTGCCAGATGTAGCATATAGCAAACAAAAAAGGTACACGTACGGTTAATCTGAAACTTAAAAAAAAATTTTTCTCGGGTTATTCACGTTTGCCACTATTTTTATAAATAGGTGAATCAGTATTAGGTAAAATCTTATAGCCCTAGAATATAGATTGCATAATCCTTTATCAAAGGAGATTTTTTTAAATATAACATTCCAATATCGTTAATGAAATTTGTATATTGGACATAGCTATCTACGCATGTTACATAGACATACCACAGCTGTTGTTATATATGAGACCACAATATCGTTAGTGAACTTTTTATTTTCGACATAGATTGTAATTAGTAGACATAGATTAGTGATAGAGACCTAGATTGTGATAGTAGACATAAACATAGCAATGTTAAATAGACAGAGCTATGCTGTTGTTCCTTATAAAATTACAATATGGTTAGTTAACTTTTTATTTGAACATAACTTGTAATTTTGGACATCGCGATAGTTGTTATGTATGAAACCACAACACTGTTTGTGACTTTTTTATTTGGGACATAGTTTACAGTTTTGAACATAGCAATTTATGTTTGAACAAATGGATATTGCACGAAAAACTGGTTTAAGAAGACAGACGTATCTCAGAAAGCATGTTTATAAAAAGGATATTTTTAAACTGCAAAAATGGCTACAAAAATCTTGAAATAAATATTGAAAAATAGACGTATTTCAAAAGGAACTATTTCAAATTTTTCGTTACAGAAACTGCTAACTGTACAAAATATTCTTTTTTAATTTGAAGCTATGATCTTGAATTTTTAAATACTACCTTACTTTTGAAAAAGACGCGTGACAAATAAATATGAAATTTTATTTTTTAAAAAATATTTCAAGTACTTTATATTTATTAATTACTTAATTTAAAATAAATAGTCATAATAGTAGTTTGAGTAGTTATGTTCTTTGTTCTTTGAGTAGTTATGTCCATTTCTTAAACGATGCGTTTCCTAATAAAAATCTTTTTTTCTTCAAACAAACTTGTAAGCTATATCTATTTTATTCAGTGCGTTTTTCAGGCTATGTCCCCTCTTTTTTTTTCTTTTTTTTTTTCATACCTTCATATTATACTATGCACTTTTTCTTTAAAGTGCATTTTAACTGTATCCAAAATAAAATGAAAAATTACATCATACAATAAAAAATTGCTTGATATTTATTAAAAGCACAAATATCTTTATTTTAATCAGAGAGCACGATTTTTTTGTTAAAAAAATTTTCAAGTTATTACTAGAAAATAAACTTAGTTTAGTGAGAAATGTGACATCATTTATTTTTAATAAAAACTTTTTGTATCACTGTATGAAGGTGTACTTGCACTCTGGAAAGGGAAGGGATTAATGTGGAGCAAATACGTACGGTAATTATATATAGCATAAGATAATTATGCACAAATAAATGGTGTATCTATTAGTAAAATAAAAAGATTATATGATAAATGCATTGGCTCAATCTCGTCTTTCGTTATAAATTAAAGCTATAACATTGTTTACTATATTTATAACTACTGACAGCGATGCCAACTTGGTCCGGACAGTAAATATATATTTTAAAGTGGTAGTTTATTAATTGTAATTCTTAATTTAATAAATTCAATTTAGTAGATTTTTATCTACCACTATTTTATAAATAACACTTTTGTTTATATAATTAGCCACTCAATTAGATATTGTCATGTTGATAGTAGACTATTTTTGCTTGTTTTGAAAAGCAAAAATAGTTTTAATTATTTTGGCATGTGGTAACATCATACCAGCCATCTCTTCCGGATTTTGCGGAAGATTTTATTTTCATATTTAATGTGGTAGTAAATATATACTATTTTTTTCTTTTATAAATTTAATTTTTAAATGATTTTGATCACCACTATTCTTACAAAAATTAAGCACATATATCAATATGCGTTACTATCATGGTTGTCAACTTAAGTTTGCTCAAATACAACGTATTTGTTTGCTTAAAATTGAAGTTTTAATTCCTTTTTAATACCACTGGAAAAAATTATAATGGAAAGGATTAAAGTTGGCAGGTATGTAGCATTATAATAAAGTAACCATGATTAGAAGTATGTACAAACTTGATCGGAGATTCACATTAATTGCCATTGAAAAATGAATACAGCCATGATTAGATGGATAATCTTCGTACTGATAGTAAGGTTCTTTTTTGTAATTAAGAATTTTATTTGAAATGATATTTTAAATTCTAATAATAAATTGTTTATTTTCCTAAATAAATAGTTCCAATCAAAAACTTTTTAAAATCGGAAGTTTGAATGCTCTCTGAATGACTATAATTAACTAACGACGGATATCAATTAGATGCATTTTCTTTCCTCCATCAGCAAAGCAAACAAACCCGACAATTCCCATGAAAGTCGCGGGACACTTTTGAAACATTTTTCTCTTCCTTTTACACTATCTCCTCCCTCTTCTGCGAACGGAAATGAACAGTTACGGACTGATCGCCTTTGCACAAAAATTTAACTCCTACTCGATTGCGATCGTTCGTATGGGAAACCGCGATTTCGCTCTCTTACATCCCACCCCACACACGTCTCTTACTCTAGTTAGAATTTTTCTGGTTTTTGTTCTAATTAAATGGTTTTCGAGACACTGTTCGATGAGTCTCGTTTATCATTAGCTTTTGAGTGACGACCAGATGTTCAATATTTGATTCGTTCGTTATTGAAATTGTTCTAATGTATTTACGTCACGAAGAAACAGGATAATTTTAATTTCATATCGGTTTGAAAGGCAAAGATAAATTTTTCTAGTATTTGCATGTGCTTGTTCTCGTTAGAATTTTTCTTTTTTTTGGTCTAGTTAGAATTTTTTGTTTTTTGTTTTTGTTCTAGTTAGAATTTTTCTTGTTTTTGTTCTAATTAAATGATTTTTCGAGACACTGTTCTATGAGTCTTGTATTCCTTAACTTTGAGTCACGATCAGATGCCTTAACATTAGATTCGTTCGCTATTGAAATTATTCTGATATATTTACGTCACGAAGGAAAACGATAATTTTAATTTTATATCGATTTGGGAGGCAAAGACAAATTTTTCTAGGGTTTGTATGTGCTTGTTCTTGTTAGAATTTTTCTCGTTTTTGTTCTAATTAAATGATTTTTCGAGATACTATTCTATGAGTCTTGTTTTCCTTAGCTTTGAGTCACGACCAAATGCTTAATATTAGATTCGTTCGTTACTGAAATTATTCTAATGTATTAACGTCACAAAGGGAAAGGATAATTTTATTTTTATATCAAGTTGGAAAGCAAAGGCGAATTTCTCTAAGATTCTCATGTGCTTAAGGAAATACTTTTCAACATGTGAAGTTTTTATGTAAAATTTTTTCTGTGGTACGTAACTTAACTAATGAATCAACTTCTTCAACCTAATAGAATTGTTATCAAACTTTTATCAAAACATTAGCCTGCTATTTACCTGAGCTTTGGTACATTCGTTTATTATTATTTTATAAATATAATTTGAGGTATATGAAAGTCTTTCAATTCTAATTTATCACATTATTTTTGCTACCAACAGGAAAATTATTTTCTGACAGTGACATTACTAGGACTCCTAGTAATGTCACTGTCAGAACTTCACTATCAGAAAATATTTTTCCTGTTGGTAGCAAAAATAATGTGATAAATTAGAATTGAAAGACTTTCATACCTGCCAACTTTTAATCCCCTCCGTTATCATTTTTCCCAGTGGTATTAAAATGGAATTAAAACTTCAATTTTAAGCAAACAAATACGTTGTCTTTGAGAAAACTTAAGTTGACAACCATGAGAGTAACGCAGATTAATATATGTGCTTAATTTTTGTAAGAATAGTGGTGATCAAAATCATTCAGAAATTAAAATTATAAAAGAAAAAATAGTATATAATTACTACCAGTTTAAATATGAGAATAAAATCTTCCGGTAAATCCGGAAGAGTTGGCAGGTAAGTTGGAGGTTATAATTGATGTCTTGTTCCAAAGCTTTTAGCCAATGCAAAAAGAAAACAAAGTTTTAATTTTAAACTTTTAAAGCTTTCTCGATGAATAAAATTATTAGAACTTTAAGTCAGACAAATATAATAAATATTGAAACAAAACAAAAAAGAAGCATTTGTGAAAAAATTTTATGAGATTTTTTCACCAATCTAAAAATTATAAAAAAGCTATTTGCGGAGCAATTTTGGAGTGATATTATGAGAGTTAAAAAGAAAGAAAAAAAGATCTCACACTAAACATGACACACTTTTTTTTATGGAAATGGTGCCTCACTAAAAACATTGAATTGAACAGGCTCTATAATTGTACTTTGACAGTTTGTTTTGTTTTAAACTGAGAAATGAAAATAGCTTTTCCTGAAACTTTAGAACAAAAAGTTCCTTGTTAACAGCAATAGTTCTGAAGCATTTATTTATTGATAGAATTGTATTTCAATAGTGCTGTTTTTGTATTTAATAAATGATTCTTCATTCCAACTTCTTTACTTCAGCCCAAAAATTGCACCACTGGCAATAATATTTGTTTGTTTCTTGGTTTGAAGATTAAATCTAGGAAATAGATAAATGTTTGGCCAAGCGTAATTGCTAGCTCTAAATAAGAAATTTTTTTTTAAAAAACCTATAGCAGAAACTTAATTAAAACTTATTTAATATTATGTCTCAAGTTGTAATTAAATTTAAAGCATGAACGCTTTATATTTGTTGCATAGAAAGTATTTGTAAAAATCGAAGGTTTACACCTGAATAATTTTAGCAAAAGTAGGGACACAAGTTTTAATTTTAAAAAAATATTAATAAGAATGACACGCATACTATTAAATAAAAGCATATTTGTGGCTTAGAGGATTGTGCAGACTTATTATCATTATTTCAAAAATTATTTTTAATCTTGCATTTCTCTGCGCTTGTATCTGTTTAGAATTTATGGACTAGCTAAATTAAGGAAATATTTGGTATTCTAAAACATTGCGAATGTTTGCTGTGACTTTTTTTTTTGCTGCTTAATATGGTTTTTGAATTACACCTTTTGATAAAATGTCAAATAATCCGGGAAAATAACATTAGCAATATTCACTTTTTGACTTAAATAATTTTTTAAATACATTTCAAATTTTTGCACTGTCGTTATTTACTTTTAAGTGATTTTTTTTTATACTTTGAAAGTAAACACTTAAAAACTCTAGTTTAGCGATACTTGTAACAACCGATGAAACAATTCGAAACATTTAAAATATGAAATGATAAATCACAATTTCTTTGTTTTTTATATAAGCATTGTACTGTTTTAAAATAATTTTTATATGTTATCAATATTAACTAATTTAAAACAAGTTAACAGATGAAGCGATATTACAATAATCTCTACTACCTATTGAAGTATACAAAGGCAACTGGTACCCGCCCAACCCCGGCCACCCCCATATGTTTACCCGACTGATTATTCAGAAGCACATTGTTTGAAGGGATGTTTTATAATTGTAGTTGGCAATTCATAGAAATTAGGCCATAGTGGGGATATGCGGTCTGTTAGTCTGATTTAAGGTACCCCAAATCGTTAATACATAGCAATAGAACTATTTAAAAAAAAAACACGGTTTATTTTTATTACTTTTGAACAGTTAGGGTTAGTTGTATTTTCATTCCGTAAATTGTTATGACAATTATGTCTGAAAATTTTCTAAAACAAGGGCGTTTGATAATTTTACAATGAAATAATTAAAGAAAGAATTAACTCTTTCATTTATAGGCTGAATCGGACGACGCCAAGTTAGTAGTGCTGCAATTTGGATATATAATTGCAAAATTGAGTACTATTTCATAACCATTCAATTATTGTACATTCAAATTAATTTTTAATCGCTTCTTTATTAATCAAATGACATGAAAAATTATATTTAAGTTTAAAAAAAACTGAAATATCAAAATATATAAAAACTTATTTAACTTACAGTTCAAAATGTTATTCTTTGTTAATAATTGTTGCTAATAAAATTATTCATTTTACCTAATTTCCTCATTATGTTAAATTTCTTCTTTGGGCCGAGGCTTTGACTCTTTGTGAAACAATTATTATAATTTATCGAATCAATCAGAAGATATTAAGAGAAATGTTGCAAACTAAAATAGCATTTGAGCAACTACATTTAGCACTATTGCAGCGGTTTAACTTTAAAGCCAGCTTTTTAAAACTGTGCCATTTTACCTTAGCTTGGGATTTATAAAACAAAATTTGAAGGAAAAAAAGAGTCTTTCTTTAGCAAAAGTGCTTTTTTTAGTCAATATAAGCACATTACGTCGCGGCTATAGTTAACTTTTCTAGTAGTAGCAAAATTTATGCGTTAACCCCTTGGGGACGGTTGATTCAGAAAAGCATTCATACAAAAAAAGAATCAGGATGAAAATAAATAAAAAACGGTAACTTAAATGTAGTCGTTGCTAATTTCTCAGATTTACTTTAGTTATCGGTAGTTTAATCATATATGTAATCAATGATAGTTTAAAGTATAACTAAATAATTTTATTTTGAACAAAGTAATGGTGAATTAAATAAATCATACAATTATAACTCCGCCCACAAATAAACTGCTAAAGAATTAATTATGTGATTATTTAATATCAATTTTATTTTTTTTCCTTGATTAATAACATTTCATGCTGACACGTACTTGTAACGATCGTTGGGAAAGGTTTTTTTTTTTCTTCAGAAAAGTGAAAGAACCCTAATTTAGATATGATTATTTTTTATATTAAAAAGTGATAGTTTTGTAGTTTTCGTAATTATACCTACAAATGAATGTCTGAATTAAACTTATTCCACTGTTTATTAACACTAGATTGCCCAAGGAAGTTATTTTGACTGCTTTT
>NC_092209.1:26544020-26546703 GCF_043381705.1 Parasteatoda tepidariorum | reverse complement strand
TTTCCGTCTTGCTATATAAGGGACTTCACCTATATATATATATATTGCAATTAATAGTATTCCAAGTAACAGTGGCACGGAAAGCCAGTAATTTTTATATTTATGTTTATTTTGCATACATAATCTGAGGGCTAAAATAAAATTATCGCAGATTTTCTTTTGATGGAAATAATATGGGTTGTAGGTTAAAGCGCATAAGTTTTGTAATAATTTTAAAATATGACGAAATATTCGTATCAAATAATACGAAAGAAACTTAAGTCATATTAAAGTATTAAGGCACATCAAAACAAAAATTTTATATCGGTATATCATGGTTGTCAACTTAACTTTTTTCAAATACAACGTATTTGTTTGTTTAAAATTGAAGTTTTAATTCCATTTTAATACCACTGGGAAAAATGATAATGGAAGGGATTAAAAGTTGGCAGGTCTGCATAACATATGATCTAGTGGTTATTTTTCAAAGCTTTCATAATTAAAAGTATTTAATTGCCTTTATGAATATCTTAGCCATTAACACCATTGATAATATTCCAATGATGTTAAAAATGACAATGCTAAGAAAGTGGTTGTATTTATGAAGAATTTCGTGGAATATAATGATACTCTTAATAAATAATTTCCAATAGATTATCATGTAAATATTTGTAACATTTTAACTGAATAATTTAAATAATTTTTCTGCTTTAATTATCATTATATCACTTCTATGTGAATGTTTTCCTCCAGACTGTATAATTTGGTGACTATGCTAACAAAAAAAAAAAAAAATTATAGTGGAAAAATTTATAATCATGAGCGAAATATTATTTTTTTTTCGAACTTACTTTCTCAAAAAACTTGTTTGTTCGAAATTCACCTTTTTTTTCAACTCTTAACCTTTTGATGTCGATGGGACATGGGTGCCCTCTTTATATTTTTTTTTCTAACGCTCTAATTGCAACCAAAAGTACATGTTGGAATTTGTCAATTATAAAACATCGTCTAGTAGTTACTAAAAATGTCTGTTAGATTATCAGAATTATATTTGTAGTAAATATAAAACCAAAAAAAACGTAGTTTAATTTTTTTTTCATATTCAAAAAATAATCAATAATTGATTTCGTAAATTAAGGAAATTTAGATGATGAATAACTATAATTTGCACGTAGCAAATTTGAAAACTGTTTTTTAGAAGTAAACCATATTTGAAAGTTTATACCATCAACGCAGAAGAAGACACCAGTGTTTCATGTAGTATTTTATAACCATAAATTATTAAAATGCCTCATATAACTTTACTTATATATATTATATACCACCGGTGTTACGCCAAGATTAAAATGGATGTGTTTCATTTTAATACCTATATATATTTAGTTAAGTCGCAATCAACTCTATTAAAATTAAGAAAGAACATTTTTAAAAGGTATACAGAAATGTATTTCTTTTCTTTTCGATTGCAATTATGAAATTCACTAGATGTTTAACCTTGTGAATCTCAGATGAAAAGACAATGATTAAGTTATCCGAATATTATATCTGATTAATAAATAATTTACAATTTTCAAAAATAAATACTTGTGGTATTACTGTAAAAAAATTTAGTCTGGTTTTTATGATTAAAATTTATCAAAATATATTTTGGCTTGTAATTAGAGCTTAAGAAAAAAATATATAAAAGAAACACCGGTGTCATTAGGTTAATATTTCTATAATGATTTTTTGCGATGTAAAAATATTTGTGCTTACAAATGTCTTTTTTATTTATTTATTTATTTTACTCTGCAACAAATTATCCCTTAAAATTGCCAATGTGTACATAGTTTTTATATTTTTATTACGATATACTACGTAACTTAATATATTTAAAATCTTCAGCACCTGTTTTAAAAGTTAAACTCATAAAAAAGAAAAAAAAAGTTATTGATGCAGAGCATTATTCTGCACCAAAAGAAATATTACTTACTGCTCGTGTCCAACTTGTGATAATCAATTTCGACCAGATTCAGCAAACTTGTCCGATAAATTGCCACATAGTGCTTAACATTAATTTAACGTTTTAAGTATCCTTTGCTTTACATTTTTAGGTGTATAGATACACGTTTCAATAGCTAAACTACAGTGTGAGACAAGTTTAGGCATGCATACAATTTTTCTATAAATTCTAATACATTTTCCCCAATAATTTTAATGAATATCTTCTGAATCGATATAAAGCAGAGAAAAAATAAATATTCAAATTTTAGCGAGTTCCAATTTTCACAAAAGTTTAGGCACAAATTAAATAACTGATTCAAAATTCAGTAATTGATTTGATAAACTATTATTTGAATCAACCGAAACACAGTTGTAATGACAAGATTTAGCATATTTCCTTATGGATATTCAACCATGATGTTTTAGTATCTTCTCTTGATTGCAGTACTGATAAATACAGCTATCCGCTCTCATTTAAGACTCGTAATACGATACGTTAAACATTTTCTATAGAGTTGGACCAGGACTACGTGAAGATAGGTAGTTTAAAATTGCTTTGTTTTTAGCCCTAAGCCAATATTTTATCGATATAGATTTATGTATGCTGGCATTATCTTGCTGAAAAACTCAATTCGGCTCACTTAACATGTTTTTGAAAAGCAGTGAATGTATATTCTTGACTACTCAAGAAAGGAGAAGAGGAAAGGCTGGTAGTAAAACC
>NC_092209.1:26520370-26543520 GCF_043381705.1 Parasteatoda tepidariorum | reverse complement strand
GATCCCTATATTTTTTTGTTACCCTGTAGTACATTAGAAAATATAAAAAAAGAATTGTGTAATTCATTATAATGTGAATAGAGGCTAATTTTGCATATTTGAAAACGATACGTGTTTTTTCACTCACAGAACTTTCAGACAGACGAAATTATATATTGCTGTGTTTATAATTGAGTCACTTTTTAATTGTTGAGAAGCCTATTCAAGAGCGATACAAGAACAAAATCAAAAAAAAACTTTTCAGATCTTAAAGAAGAATACTTATCAACCTTTTCTTCTGAACTCACAAGAAGTCCATTTTATTATTAATTACTATCACAACTAAGAGAAGGAAAAAAACCTCTTCTATGTGTTTCAATGAAACAGACTACATTCATGAATTTCTCTATTTTCTTTCTCAGTATCTACCAACCAATTATATTGCTTGAAGACACCATTAAATAAATATCAAGGCACACAGATGATCGTTTAAATTTTGTAAATTTATAATGTTATATTATATATATTCTATTTTCTGCAACGGTATATTCAAAATTTTGAACTACTTGCTCCAGACAGCAAATATATATTTTAAATTGGCAGTTTATCAATTGTGATTCTTGAATTAATAAATTCAATTTCGTAGATTTTTACCCACCACTATTTCTAAATAATTCGTGGGCTTATATGATTCATCGCTTTACATTACTCATGCTATACCTTTTAACCGGTTAACGCCCAGCGGCATATATATAGGACAGTTCCTTTTTTTCAAAGACATTCATTGTGGTGGGAAACTTTTTTCAGAAATTTCATTTAACTGGGTGAATTAAAAGATTCTCAAATACCACAATTATTTAGATATTTCTGACTGGATTTAGAATTAAAAGGAGCAAGTACTTTTTGATCTATCAAAGACTTTTTGAATGCCCTAACAGTAGGAAAACCATTTAATTTCGATAATATATTATACCACCTTTTCCATAAAACCACTTCTTGTATCATTTCAATATATAAAGTCGGGACAAAACCGGTTAAAAAGCAGAAAAAAATAGTCAAGTATTTGTAAAATTTGCTTGTAGTTTTTTACCGTTATTTTAATTATTTTAGCGTGTGCGGAGCAGTTGGCATATCTGTATTGCCCATTTATCAACATCTCTCAAGTAAAAGCTGTATTTTTTATTTTATTTAAAATGACATATCTTAAAATGATTTAATAATTTATGTACCTAAAAATTCAAAATTTTTTAAAACGTTTTCACAAAAATAAAAATAAATTATAAATAATTATTCGAAGCTATTTTTTGCATAGATACTTGGATAAAAGAATTTTATAACTGTGTACAACATGTTTCGATGAGTTTGAAAATTCCTCGAGATATTGAGAAAGACCCAAAAAGTAGAGTCAAAATTAAGAGATTTATACTTTCGATCGCTCGCATGAACAATTCGAGAGAATTCGAAATTATCGGAAAATGTTATTTTAAAAAAATAAGCGGTTATATGAGTGATTTTGTTCCTTTGTCTAAGGCACTAATTTAAGTAGTGCAATTGATTAATGCAATTAACTAAAGAAAATTTAAGTTTTGGCTCTTGCATCTAAAATCTGTTTTTTAGTCTAATTCCGATCATTAGCTTACATGTTATTCAGAGTTTTTATTTTCTTGATACGAAAACGAGATTAAAACAATATAAAGTTAAAACTAAACACTTTATTCAATAAATGTTAATAATAAGCCAGTAATGAATCATTATTTATTACAAGATTTGATTTTTTTTAAGAAATAGTATGCATATCTAGGTATGCCGACGGTGAATAAAATTGCTAAGAGTGATGCTGATTAAAAATTTAAATTTTCTAATAAGAGATTAAAATGTGCAAATTTTTAGAGCATATTTTTTTTAGATTACCAGAGATGCCAACTTGTTTCGCTTTGTAAAAAAAATATTTTCTAGCAATATCAAAATAAAAGTCATTTTTAGTTTCATTTTTTTTCTTCATATTTTGTAATGACTTATTGAAAATATCATAAGAATTGCAGCATTATTGTTGTTATCACGTGGTGACGCTTTTAACCCTTTCAATACGGCGAAAAATCAGTCCGAGTGCGCCCCATTACCTAGATCTTTTATTTCTCCTCGAAGCGATTATTAGATGAAACAACTTTTATGCCTAAAAGGTTGAAGGTCTAGGAGACGAATAAACGTCCCCATAACAGCGCACCATCAACAACAATGATTTCACTAGCTTCATTGATGGGACAGCATATGTCCCACCGTAAACCCAAAGCATCTGAACCCTGGGATAGGGCATCACCTCCTACATCAAAAAGCCTCCACACGGTCTTTTATAAGTAGTCCGCGCAGACAGTTTAAAAAGTGAACCAGTTGTGCGCATGAACCCAAAACCTTTTATAAAAGTAATTAAGAGAAATTTATCATATATATTTGAGAATTGAACCTGTAGTGGTTGACAAGTGAATAAGGCAAACCAATAATATTCATAAATAAAACAAATTTTTAGTCATATATTTGCTATCACTTTCTTATTTAACTAGATTTTGTATTAAATGACTAGTTCGGAAAGTGGATATCCCTCACAGTGGTCTGATCGGACTACCTATAAAAAACCGTGTGGAGGCTTTCAGTTGTAGTAGGCGTTGGATAGGGTATGTCTCGGGAGGAATTCTAGAGTCAATAACTCATTTTACTTAACATTTTAAAGATTATTTTAGGCAACGTTTTTTTTATTAACATTTTCATGTACATTTGCGATAACATTTTTATTAACATATTTATTTATTCGGAATTTATCTTTTCAGAATTAACAGTTGTAAAATAAGAACGGTAAAAAATTGAAAGTAGTGGATGAACAACAGTATCTAAAGTCTGGGTTTCTTGAGGGTGTGGTAGGGCTGGAAACAGTTCTTGCACAGTGCTACGTTGCAAGAGGTGCACACTATTTTCGAGCGTGCCTTTTTCTTCATTTTCGTGCACCATGGGCATCTTCTGCGCCTTTTTCCCTAGATTGAGAAACAGTTTCCAACATTGAAAAGTCTCGCTGTTGATGATGATATAATTTTGGAGGAAAAGGGCCTTTGCTTATTGACTTACTTGCTTTCATTTCCAAATGTCAGGAGACTTTCAGCAACAGCAACGAGGAATGGTAGTAAGGGACGTCTTCGTTCAGTAACGTCTTGACGAACAACATGGGGATTAACAATCGAGGCTATCAGTAATCTGTAGAATATCTTGTTGGATTTTCGATCAACTTCGTAGCATGTTCCCAGTTGGTCAGAGAGGTCAACTCCACCCATGAACTCGATGTAAAATATTACCATTGACGGGCAGGGGAACTCCTTCTTAGATCCATCTTTTAGAGTTCTAATCGCAGTAGTAAATTCAGTGCTATGGCAATTTGACATGACAAAAACTTCCTTCGCGTCCATCCATTTGACAGCAATTATTCCCTCTCTTGTAGTTTGGAAAATCGAATTACCGCGCTGCACTTCTCGTCTTCTCGCAGTCGGAAATGTTGGTGTATTTTTTCGTCCTTTCATGTAGGTGCCAACACATCCATGGGGCAGGGTGTACATCAGATTCACCGAAGTGAAGAATCGGTCGAAACAGAGAACGATTTGGGGAATCTTCAACGTAGAAATAAGCATTTTTACAACGCGTTCTCCCAGAGTTCCTTCAGTCACTGAAGATTCTTTCCCAGTGTAAATGTTGAAGTATCCAGTCTTAGAATCGCAGCTCTCCCAAACTTTGATTCCTCTTTTTACTGGTTTCATGGGTTGGTACTGTTTCAGGCTGCTCCTTCCTTTGAATTTAACCATTGACTCGTCTATTGACTGCCTTGTGCTCTTGAAAAAAGTACGCTTCAAGCAGGAAACTACTTCTTCAATGTAATATAATTTTGAAGCATCTGCATGTTTCTCCGGGGAGTTGAAATCTAATTTCGCAATCAAAAAAAGAAAGCGATACCTACTTATCGCCTTTTGAATAGCTGCATTTCCCAGAGAACAATTTAGTGACCAATAGTGAGCCATTTGATGTACCCGGTGGTAGTTCATGATCAACAATATCCCGACTACTGTCTTGATTTCGAATTTGTCGGTCATGTGATGCATTTCGTCTGTAACGTTTCGACTGTCTGATGATGAACTTGCTTACCTTTCCTTCAATGCTTTTTTCTCCATTTCTATTCTTTCGTTCGTACATTGGGCAATTTAAACGAATAAGCTTTTAGGAAAAACTTGAAGAAAAAAATCCACTTCGGTGGCTACGTTGCCAATAGAGAGATTTGTTTGTCCCTTGATGTAAGTAACTAGTGGCATTCGTGGTGCAAAGTTAGTTGGATGGGACCATGAAAATGATGGTGGATTCTGGATATCGAGTTCTACTTCATCATCAAACAAATCATTATGATCGGGTGGAATGACCTCATTGTCGGTCTCCTCTTCGCTGCTTTCCTCGAATGTGGACTCAGTCTTTTCAGATTCAGAAGAGTCACTAATATCAGGGTAAATCCTCTTTCGACCCATCATGAGAAGAAGGAGCCTTCGAATCATTTAGAAATAGTGGTGGTTTAAAACCTAATAAATTGAATTTATTAAACCAAAAATTACAATTTATTAAGCTACCACTCGAAAATATTTATTCACTGTCCGGCACAAGTTGGCATCTCTGCAGTTGTCGGATATGATTGACAGGAGAAATTTATGGAATCAGAACGATGAGACGGCGTTAAAATCAGTTTTGAGACCGAAATGGGCGTTATTTTCTGTCCTAAATATTTTTCAGTAACTGGGACATATGTTGTCCCAGCCGTAATATCAAAAATTTTCCAAACTGTGACAGCACGTGTCCCGTCCGGTGCGAAAGGGTTAAAAAATGGGTGTAATTATTCCTTCTATTTCCTTAAGTTTAACCAACGCCTCCACACGACTTTTTGTCTATAGTTCGATCTGACCACTATGAAGGTAAACAAATTAGTGAAAGAACCATTTAATATGAAATCTATTAAAAATTACAAAGTGGTAGAAAATATATGTCTAAAAATTTGCTTAATTTATTAATATAATTGGTTTGTTTTATTTACTTGTCAACCACAACAGATTCAATTCTCAAATATATCTGATAGATATCTGATAAAATAGAATTATATATCTGATAATATATCTGATAAAATAGAATTTGGGTCCACGCACACAAGTGGTTCACTTTTTTAATTATCTGCGCAGACTACTTCTAAGAAACCGTGTGGAGGCTTTCTGATGTAGGAGGTGATTTGTTTACTCTTCAAATCGCTACCAATTTATTCAAATCTTGTAGAAAGTTGAGCAGTTTTTATATCTGGTTTACTATTGAAAGTAAATTCCGCGAAAGATTTTCCTTTAAATGTAAACTACTTGAAATATAACTCATAGAAGTATTGAAAAAAATTGGTAATAAATAATAAAAATGAATAATATTTCTACCACTTTTTACATTTTTTGTCGACTGTGATGACCTGTATATCCTGTGTGCGGAACACTACTTTACGTGAAATGGTTCCTATGAATTATAAAATAATATTTGTAATGGAAAAAAATAATATAGATTATTTTTCCATTACAAATATAAGGTCTCGCATCACGCACTAAAATGCATTATCACATTTATCTTATCACTTACTACGACACAGAGAGGTGGTAGTTTTTAATATTCACTCTAATTAAATTTTAAAAAATCCTTGGTAGATATTTATTATTAAATTGCATTAAAACTGTTGCTTGTAGAGTGATATAGATTGCGGATTTGAAATCAACGATGCAAAAATATCCAAATATTAATAGAAAACTAATACATTAGATAATAAAAATTGCGTAATTCAATATGGCGTGAGTAAAGGCAGATTTTGCATTTTTGAAAATTGTAGGTATTTCTATGTGAACCGAACTATCAGACAGACCAAACTAAAAATAGTTGAGTTTATATTTGAAGCACTTTTTAACTGTTAAAAAAACCTGTTCAAAAGCGATACGTGAACGGAAGAAATTTTCAGATTTATCAGAAGAATACTTATCAACTTTTCTTCTGAACTCTCCAGAAGTCCTTTTTATTATTATTTACTATCACAACTTAAAGGGGGAAAATACTTTCGAAGTATATCAATGAATTCGATTATATTCATGAACTTTTCTTTTCTTCTTTCTCAGTATCCACCAGCCAAATTTATTGCTAGAAGATACCTTTTACAAATATGATTGAATAGACTAGCACATTAACGTAATTTAAATTTAAAATAATGCATTAAATACCATTCTATTTCCTGAAGCGGTAGTTTCAAAATTTTGTACAACCTCAGTGAATATTATTTATTTTTTAATAGTATCCACCAGCTGAATTTATAGTTAGAAGATATCTTTAATAAACATTGGCCTAGCAAGTGAAGTTATTAATATTTATTTATTTAAAATTTTTGAACTACCTCAGTGAATATTACTTTTTTTAGCATCTCTCAAGCAAAAGGAAGCTGAATAATATAACATATTGTCAATTTCAGCTTCAATATAATGTAACGTTCAGCTGAAGCTGAATAGTATAACATATTAAAAGAAGAAATGGCTCTGCAACTGCTTTAGCAACAGAATGGTGTTGCTGCTGATGATGATAGAATTATATGCTCATTTAACACTAGGTTTACGGCACGCGTCATTTTGACGCATTTCGAATTTTATAAAGAAAATTACAAAACCCGTTTGCATTTTTTTTTTATCTCTTGTAATGACTTTCATCCATTGATGGAGGTAAATATATATTGAAGTCTATTTTCTTCAAAAACGTTGAAATATTGAAATTCTCTTTGTGATATACCTATCTCTACGGATATGCGTCAATTTCAGACAGACTTGTAATTATACATTGTTGTGTTTATTATTGAATTAATTTTTAATTGTTGAGAAGCCTGTTCAGGAGCAATACAAGAATCAACAAAAATTTTCAGATCTGAATGAAGAATACTTATCACCCTTTTAATCTGAAATCACATTAAGCAAATTTTAATATTAATTGTGCTATCACAACTTAAAGAAATAGTGAATTTTTCTCTTTTCTTTCTCAGTATCCACCAGCCAAGATTTATAGCTGGAAGATACCTTAAATAAACGTTGAGTAAGGTAATAAAATTTTTTAACATTTGCTTCATTTGAAATTCTTTAATAATTACATTTTATTTTCTGAAGCGGTAGTTTTAAAATTTTGAACAACTTCAGTGAATATTATTTATTTTCTAACATCTCTCAAGTCAAAAGAAGCAGAATAATTTATTTTATATACATAAAATTACATTTCTTAAAATGATTTAGATATCTTAAAATTTATATATTTTTAAAACTTATTCACAAAAATAATAATAAATTATTAATAATCACTTAATCATACCTTTTGCATCGATGCTTGGATAAAAGAATTTTATAACTGCGTACAAAATTTCTCGATGAGTTTGAAAATTCCTCGAGATATTGCGATAGACGCAAAAAGTAAAATCAAAATTAAGAAAACAAAACTTTTGGTTGTTCGCCTGTCCAAAGTATTGGAACCATTTCGACAGAATTCGAGTTTATTTTGAAAGTAAATTATTAAAAAAATGTGCGGTTGTATGAGTGATTTTGTCTCTTCAAAAACAGTCTGCTGCACTAATTAACTAGTGCAAATAAATAATGCAATTAACTAATGATTATTTAGTTTTCAGCCCTTGAATCATTAAAATCTGTTCTTAGGCCTAATTCCGAACATTAGATCATATGGTACTCAAAGTTTTTATTTTTTTGCAACGAAAACGAGATACAATCAAGATAAAGTTAAGACAAATCACTTTACGCAATAAATGCTTATTATAAGCCTGTAATAAATCATTATTTATTACTTGATTTGATTTTTTTTTTAAAAAAACTATGCATGTTCAGGTTTGCAACGAGTGACTAAAATTGCAAAAAGTGGTGACGATCAAAATTTAGAATTTTAACAAAAGATATTAAAATTTGCAAATTTTTATAGCATATTTTTTTTTAGATTATTAAAAATGCCAACTTGCTTCACAACTTGCTGATTTTCCTTTAAATATGAGCAATTTGATACGTAAGTAATAGTGTTATTGAATAATTAAAAAGATAATGAATAAATTTTCTACCACTTTTTACACTGACTGTGGCGTTTACGTATATGTTGTATAAGAAACACGACATCAGAGTTCCTTTGAATTGATAATATTTTTTTGTAATGGGAAAAATTCATATATATTATTATACATACCTGCGACCTTTTAACCCCTTCCATTATTATTTTTCTCAAGTGGTATTAAAATGGAATTAAAACTTCAGTTTTAAGCAAACAAATGCGTTGTATTTGAGAAAATTTAAGTTGACAACCATGATAGTAACGCATATTTATATATGTGCTTAATTTTTGTATAAATAGTGGTGATCAAAATCATTAAAAATTTAATTTATAAAATAAAAAATAGTATATATTTACTACCACTTTCAATATGAAAATAAAATCTTGCGGAAAATCCGGAAGAGTTGGCAGGTATGATTATATATTCCATTATGCAACAAACGTAATGTATTGCATTATAAACGTAAATCTTTTATCTCCATCTTCCTTCAGTCGCTACGTAGTAGAGAGGTGGGAACTGTTAGTAGTCACTCTAATTAAATTTTGAAAAAATTTCGCGTAGAAATATATTATTAAATTGCATAAAAAATGTAACTCGTAGAGTGAAACCAACATCGAATTTGAAAATAGCGACGAAGGAATATCCATAATTACGTTCAAAAACCTAATGCATTAGAAAATATAAGAAAAAATTGTGTAATTCCTTATAATGTAAATAAAGGCTCCTATTATACATTTGTTTTTTCACGCACTGAACTTTCAGACAGCCGTTATTATATTTTGTTGATTATATAATTGAAACACTTTTTAATTTTTGGGAAACCTGTAACCCGTTATAACGTATATAAAGTTTTATTTTGCATATTTGAAGACGATACTTTTTTTTTTTTTACTCACAGAATATTCAGACAGACGTAATTGTATTTTGTTGATTATATAATAGAACCACTTTTTAATTGTTGAGAAGCCTATTCAAGAGCGATACAAGAACAGAAGAAATTTTCAGATGTAAACGAAGAATTTTATCAACCTTTTTTCTGAACTTGCAAGAAATCCTTTTTATCATTAATTACTATTAAAACTAACAGAAGAAAAATACTTTTCCGAAGTATTTCAATGAAATTAACTATATTCATGAAATTTTCTCTTTCTTTTTCTCAGTATCCACCATCCATTTATATTGCTAGAAGACACCTTTTTTACAAGATGACTACACTCACTTCCAAGCAATTATAATTTAAAATCATTTATTAAATATATTCTATTTTCTGAAACGGTAGTTTCAAGGTTTTGAACTGCTTGTGTGAGTATTATTTATTTGTCAACTTCTCTCAAATAAAAGGAAGCTGTATTTTTTATTTCATTTAAAATTTCATTTCTTAAAATGTTTCAATAATTTATCTGCCTTAAAATTTTTTTAAACGTATTCACAAAAATATTGACATATTATAAATAATTATTTAAAGCAATTTTTTGCATAGATATTTGGATAAAAGAATTTCATAACTGTGTACAAAATGTTTCGATGAGCTTGAAAATTCCTCGAGATACTAGTAACTTTAATTTACTAGTTGTCGTAAATGATGCTATAAATACTTTATTTGGAAATTTTAACTTTTATTATTAAACTTTTATTTTTTAACTTTTATTTTTATTAACTTTTATTTTCATTATTATTTTACTATAAAAAAAGTTTAATCATATATCGACACTATTTTAGTTACATATTGTTTGATAACAATAATTTGTAAAGCTGGGTTAAATTTTGAATCCTGATTTTAAAATTAATGGGAATTTGTTTATGCTTAATCATAAGGAAAAAACAACCTTAAACGCTAATTACTGTAACAAAATAATAATTTAGGTTCATAAAATAATATTATAAATTTTACAATTGCTTATAGATGTTTGAATTTAAAAGATTAGAATCAAAGAAATCATAAATATTTAGAATAACTACTTTCAAAACTACGTTATGAAATTCGGAGAATTTTATCTATTAATTATTTAAACTTTTCATTTAAGTTTTTCGTTTCTTTGACTTTATCCATTTTTAAATTTTTTCGTCTGCCTTTCTTTTTGATGTAACTGGGCTGCTTCAATTTAGATGGCGAATTCTTATAAAAGTTCTGAAAAACAAAATAAGCGTATTACTGTTTTATTCACTGCGGAATATCGTCCCTCTAATCCATAATAAGTTCTTTGATGACACTTTTTGATTTTCTGTCCCATGCACACTCTGAAAAATGTTCTCAAATTCCAGACTCACTTCCATCCTTGCTGCTAAAGGAACAATTAGTCCTCCCTTAGAGCACTTGGTAGAGGTAGGTCAATTTTAAAATAATTCTAAATCGGCAATTCAAGCAAACGATTTCTCACATCAATCTTCATAATCTTTTTTCAAGAAATGCTTATTGCATATTTTATATTAAGTGGCTCTTTTCGTTTGCAACGTTGACTGCTCATTTGCTTTAGGGAACACGCGGAAAATTATATTTTTTCCCTGTGTGTTTCTATAAGAATTTTTGCAAGTTGCAATCGCATGGCATGTCGTTATTAATTTTAAATTCACTTAAAAATGGCTGGGAAAAATCATTATAAAAAACAACGAATGTCTTGGAATACGTCACAAATAGGAATGCTCCATTATTGGACCGAACTTGAAGTAAAAGGTCAAAGTTCGCGGTCAAACTGTGACTTCACAGGTGAAAATCGGAGGTTTGGCGCGGCGAGAGTTTCTCCTAATGAATGAACCTTCTATTCTCTTTAGCCCTGGTATCCACCAGCCAAATTTATTGCTAGTAGATACCTTTCATAAACATAAACGAATCAACAAAACAATAACTTTCTTTCTTTCTTTCTTTATTTAAACAAAACTGGGTGCCTAGGCCGCGCAGCGGCCCCTACCCCATTTATCATGAAAATTTTATACAGTGAATAAAACATTTTGAATTATGTAACAATGTGGTAACATTATAATAAAGTAACCATGATTAGAAGTATGTACAAACTTGATCGGAGATTTACATTAATTGCCATTGAAAAATGAATATAGCCATGATTAGATAAAACAAAAACTTAACTTAAATTTAAAATTATTTATTAAATATATCCCATTTTCTGAAGCGGTAGTTTCAGAATTTTGTACAACCTCAGTGAATATTATTTATTTCTCAACATCTCTCACGTAAAAGGATTCTGAATATTTTATTTATATATTTAAAATTACATTCCTTAAAATGATTTAATTATTCATGTATCTTAAAATTCAACTATTTTTAAAACGTATTCACAAAAATAATAAAAAATTATAAATAATTTTTTAAAGCTATTTTTTGCATGGATACTTGGGTAAAAGAATTTTATAACGGTGCACAAAATGTTTGGATCAGCTTGAAAATTCTTCGAGATATTGCGAAACAGGCAAAAAGTATAATCAAAATTAAGAGAACTAAACTTTTGATAGCTCGCCTGTCCAAATTATTGGAGCCATTTCGACAGAATTCGAATTTGTCGAAAAAGAAATTATTTGATAAAATGTGCTCTTATATGAGTGATTTTTTTTTTTTTTTAAATATTATGTGCTGTATTAATTAACGAGTGCAAATAAATAATGCCACACATAATTACATTAAAAAGGAATTGGAAAATAAAAAGAAAAATTGTGTAATTTCTTATAATGCAAATAAAGGCTCCTTTAATACATTTGTATTTTCACGCACAGAACTTTCAGACAGACGTAATTATATTTTGTTGATTATATAATTGAACCACTTTTTAATTGTTGAGAAGCCTATTCAAGAGCGATACAAGAACAGAAGAAATTTTCAGATCTAAAATTAGAATACTTATCAACTTTTTTTCTGAACTCGCAAGAAATCCTTTTTATCATTAACTACTATCACAACTAACAGAGAATAAAAAATTTGTCGAAGTCTTTTAATGAAACAGACTATATTCAAGAAATTTTCTCTTTTTTTTCAGTATCTACCAGCCAATTATATTGCTGGAAGACACCTTTATTAAAACGAGAGTGAGTTCACAAAGTTCTTATTGAATACAAATTTAAAATTACTTATTAAAAGTTTCTTAATCTATGAAACGGTAGTTTCAAAATTCTGAACTACTTCAATGAATATTATTAATTTCTCAACATCTCTACGTAACAGGAACCTGAATATTTTATTTATAATTACATTCCTTAAAATGATTTAATAATTTATATATCTGAAAATTAAAATATTTTTAAAACGTATTAACAAAAATAATTATAAATAATTATTTAAAGCTATTTTTTGCATAGATACTTGGATAAAAGAATTTTGTAACTGTGTACAAAATGTTACTGTGTGATGTAACTGTGTACAAAATGTTACTGTGTGATGTAACTGTGTACAAAAGTCAGTCATATGTATGTAGTGTTATTGAATAATTAAAAAATAAGGAGTAAATAAACTTTCTATAATTTTTTTGCATTTTAGTTGCCTGTGATTATCTTTTCCATAACAAAAAAACGTAATGTATCGTATCATAAACGTAAATTTATTATCTCCTTCCTCCAACCTAGAGCCCCTGAATTAGACAGGCCGACTTATTTATTGTTGGAGCAAAGAGCTAACATAAGCACAGCGAATAAATATTTTCAAGTGGTAGTTTATTAATTGTAATTCTTGGTTTCATAAGTTCGATTTAGTAGATTTTAATTCACCACTATTTCTAAACAATGCGTAGGCTTATATAATTCACCACTTTATAGAACTTATTACATGCTTTACATTTTTAAAAGCAAGCAAATATTGTCAACTATTTTCAAAATTTGCTTTGTAGTTATTTACCGTTTTTTAAATTATTTTGGCGTGTCCGCAGCAGTTGGCATCTCTGTAATAACATAACGAATGCTGAAATAACGTTAACTTGCGACAGGGGTGAAAGCGAGACGGAAAAGAGAAAAGTCTGGTAGTAAAACAATCTCAGTAATTGCTAATTTTCGGGCGGAGTTTACTTATTCTTTTTTTAAACTATTTAACAATTTCTATTTTATCTTTGAAAAGAAGCAGATTAATATTTATGTTAAAATCTTAAAGAAATCTTGGTAGTTACAGATATTTTATTTTTCTCGGTAAAAATGCTATAATAAAACGTCCTTCGTACCAATTTTTCATCTTTTCCGTCTTGCTATATAAGGGCTTTCACCCATGACTTGCGAACTTATTTGCTCCAATATTGCTTGATAGGTCAGCTCTGGTAGTATAGGAGCCTTACTCCAACCACTTTCTACGTATTAGAAAATTGGGTACTCTTTGTAATCACAGAGATGCCAACTGCTCCGGACACGCCATAAAAATTTAAAAATAACGGTAAGTAATTACAAAGCAAACATATGACTACTTTAGCTTGCTTTTAGAAAGGTATAGCATGACATCAGTACTACATACCTGCCAACTCTTCCGGATTTTCCGGAAGATTTTATTTTCATATTTAAAGTGGTAGTAAATATATACTATTCTTTCTTTTATAAACTTAATTTTTTAATGATTTTAATCACCACTATTCTTACAAAAATTAAGTAGATATATTAATATGCGTTACTATCATGGTTGTCAACTTTTCTCAAATACAACGTATTTGTTTGCTTAAAATTGAAGTTTTAATTCCATTTTAATACCACTGGAAAAAATGATAATGGAAGGGATAAAAAGTTGGCAGATATGATATTCGTTCGTTCGTTCGTTGTAGTGGAACTGGGCGTCTGAGGCCTTACGGCCCTTTTCCCATTCATCTTGAAGTTAAACTTAGAGAATGGCAGATACGATATTATAAAGTGGTGAATTATATAAACCTTCGAATCATTAAGAATTAGTGGTGGATAAAAATCCACTAATTTGAATTTATTAAACCAGGAATAACAATGGATTAAACTACCTCTGTAAAATATATATTTGCTGTCCGGAGCGAGTTTGCATCTCTGTAGCCACTCAAATAAATTTTTAAAAACATTCGGCACAAAAATATAATATTAAATTGCATAAAAACTGTAGCTTGTAAAGTGAAACCGATATCAAATTTGAAAATAGCGGCGAAGAAATATCAATAATTACGTTCAAAAGCCTAGTGTATTAGAAAATATAAAAAAAAGAATTGTTTAATTCATTATAATGTAAATAAATGCTAATTAGGCATATTTGAAAGTGATACGTGTTTTTTCACTCACAGAACTTTTAAACAGACGTAGTTATATATTGCTGTGTTTATAATTGAGTCACTTTTTAATTGTTGAGAAGCCTATTCAAGAAGAATACTTATCAACCTTTCTTTTCAACACACAAGGAGTCCATTTTATTATTAATTACTATCACAACTAAGAGAAGAAGAAAAACTTTTACTATGTGTTTCAGTGAAACAAACTATATTCAAGAATTCCTCTCTTTTCTTTCTCAGTATCTACCAGCCAATTATACTGATTGAAGACACCATTAAATAAATGTACACCCACATCGATTATCTGAAAATTTGTTGTAAATTTAAAATTTTTTATTATATATATTCTATTTTCTGCAACGGTAGATTCAAAATTTTGAACTACTTCGTCAGTATTGCTTATTTCTCAACATCTCACAAGTAAAAACAGTATTTCTTATTTTATTTAAAATCACATTTCTTAAAATGTTTTAATAATTTATATACCTAAAAATGCAAAATTTTTGAAAGTGTTTTCACAAAAATGATAATTAAATATAAATAATTATTCAAAGATATTTTTTGCATAGATATTTGAATAAAAGATTTTTATAACTGTGATCAATATGTTTCGATGACCTTGAAAATTCCTCGAGATATTGAGAAAGACCCAAAAAGTAAAATCCAAATTAAGAGAACTAAACTTTCGATAGCTCGCTTGAACATTTCGACAGAATTCGAATTTATCAGAAAAATATTATTTAAAAAAATAAGCGGTTATATGAGTGATTTTGCTTCTTGAAATACTGTCTCCAGCACTAATTAAGTAGTACAATTGATTAATGCAATGAACTAAAGAAAATTTAAATTTCGGCTTTTGTATCTAAAATCTGTTTTTAAGTCTAATTCCGATTATTAGCTCCTATGTTATTGAGAGTTTTTGTTTTCTTGATATGAAAACGAAATTAAAACAATATAAAGTTAAAACTAAGCACTTTATGCAAAAAATGCTAATATTAAGCCAGTAATGAATAATTATTTATTATACGATTTGATTTTTTTTAAATAGTATGCATATCTAGGTATGCCAGCAGTGAATAAAATTGCTAAAAGTGATGTTTATTAAAAATTAGAATTTTAATAAAAAAGATTAAAATGTGCAAATTTGTATAGCATATTTCTTTTAGATTACCCAAGATACCAACTTGTTTCACTTTGTAAAAAAATTATTTTCTAGCAATATCGAAATAAAAGTTGTTTTTAGATTTTTTTTTCGTATTTTGTAATATCTGACTTATAGAAAATATCATAAGATATGCAACCATTATTATTGTTCTCACGTGGTGACGCTTTTAAAGAGTCGGTGTAATTATACAAATTCCATAAGTTTTACTCTTCAATTCGCTACCAATTTATTATTCAAATTTTACAGAATGCTGAGCAGTTCTTACTTTCGATTTACTATTTAAAGTAAATTCCGCAAGTGATTTTCCTTTAAATATGAACAACTTGAAATGTAAATGCATCATTCTCTCTGTAAAAATTAATTCGACTTTTTGTTGATATTAGATTTCTGACTTTACAGAGAAATCAATTAACACCTATACGTACAGCATTTCAGACAATAAAATTAACACATTATTTGCTCTGAAAAAACATAGTTTAAAAAATTTTCTAGTCAAAAATATTCATTTAAATACCATTTTAAACTAATAAAATAATTTACTAGTTGTCGTAATTGATACTATAAATACTTTATTTTAAAATTTACAGTTTTAAGTTTTATCATTAAACTTTTATTCTTTAATTTTTATTTTTACTATTATTTTACTGTAAAAAAGGTTTAATGCATGTATCGGCACTATTTTAGTTACATATTGTTCGATAACAATAATTTGTAAAGTTGGGCTAAATTTAAAATCCGGATTTTAAAATATAAAAACCGGCACGGCTAAATTTAAAATCCGGATTTTAAAATATGCTGTTAATGGTAATTTGTTTATGCTTAATCATAAGGAAACAACAAACTTAAACGCCAATTACTGAAACAAAATAATAATTTAGGTTCATATAATAATATTAGAAATTTTACAATTGTTTATAGATGTTTAAAATTAAAAGAATATAATTAAAAAAAAAACATAAATATTTAGAATAACTACATTATGAAATTCGGAGAATTTTATCAATCAATTATTTAAAATTTTCATTTTTCTTTTCTTCGACTTTATCCATTTTTTAATTTTTTCGTCTGCCTTTCTTTTTGATGGAACTGGGCTGCTTCAATTTAGATGGCGAATTCTTATAAAAGTTCTGAAAAACAAAATAAGCGTATTACTGTTTCATTCACTGCGGAATATCGTCCCTCTAATCCATAATAAGTTCTTTGATGACACTTTTTGATTTTTTGTCCCATGCACACTCTGAAAAATGTTCTCAAATTCCTGACACACTTCCATCCGTGCTGCTGAAGGAACAATTAGTCCTCCCTTAAAATAAGAGAGGACTTGGTAGAGGTAGGTCAATTTTAAAATCATTCTAATCGGCAATTCAAGCAAACGATTTCTCACATCAATCTTCATAATCTTCTTTCAAGAAATGCTTACTGCATATTTTATATTTACTGGCTCATTTCGTTTGCAACGTTGAAGTCATTCCTCACATAACTGTTCATTAACTTTAGGGAACACGTGGAAAATTATATTTTTTCCCTGTGTGTTTCTATCTAAATTTTGGCAAGTTGCAATCACATGGCATTTCGTTAATAATTTTAAATTCACTTAAAAAAAAAAAACTGAGAAAAATCATTATAAAAAACAATGCTCCATTATTTGACCGAACTTGAAGTAAAAGTTCAAGCTTCGCGCCCCCGGGACTTAACAGGTGAAAATCGGAAGTTTGGCGCGGCGAGAGTTTCTTCAAAGGAATGAACCTTTTATTCTCTTTAGCTCTGATATCCACCAGCCAAATTCATTGCTAGAAGATACCTTTCATGAACATTAACTATGATATAGATAATATTAACATAGTTAAAATTTAAAATTATTTATTTAATATTTTCTATTTTCTAAAGCGGTAGTTTCAAAATTTTGAACAATCTAGATTAATATTATTTATTTTTCAACATCTCTCAAGAAAAAGAAAGTTGAATATTTTATTTATATATTTAAAATTGCATTCCTTTTAATGATTTAATAATTTATATATCTTAAAATTCAAATATTTTTAAAACGTATTCACAAAAATAATATTAAATAATTATTTAAAGTTATTTTTTGCATAGATACTTCGGTAAAAGAATTTTATAACGGTGCACAAAATATTTCGATCAGCTTGAAAATTCCTCGAGATATTGCGAAACAGGCAAGAAGTATAATCAAAATTAAGAGAACTAAACTTTTGATAGCTCGCCTGTCGAAATTATTGGAACCATTTCGACAGAATTCGAATTTGTCGGAAAAGAAATTATTTAATAACATGTGCGGTTATATGAGTTATTTTTGTTTTTTAAAATACTATGTGCTGTACTAATTAACGAGTGCAAATAATCAATGCCATTGACTAATGAATATTTAAGTTTCGGCCCATGAATCATTAAAATCTGTTCTTAGGACTAATACCGATCATTAGTTCATATGCTACTCAGAGTTTTCATTTTTTTGCAGCGAAAGCGAGATACAAGAACGATAAAGTTAAAACAAAAAACTTTGCGCAATGAATGCTAATTATAGGCTTGTAATAAATGATTATTAATTACTTGATTTGATTTTTTTTTTAAAGAACTATGCATATCCAGGTTTACCACGGGTGAATAAAATTACGAAAAGTGTTGACGACTAAAATTTAGAGTTTTAATAAAAGATTTTGCAAAAATAATTAGCAAATTTTAACAGCATATTTTAATATGAACATCTATAAGCCATAAAGTAGTGTTATTGAATAATTAAAAGATTAATGAATAAATAAATTTTCTACCATTTTTTGCGTTTTTGCCACCTGAGGCATCTATGCATACGTTGTGTAAGGATCACGACTTCAGTGTGATAAATGATTCCTATAAATTAATAATACTTGTTTGTAATGTAAAAAATTTATAGCGATTATTTTTTCCGTTTCAAAAAAACGTAATGTATCGCATCATAAACGCAAATGTTTTATCTCCTTTTTCCTACCACTTTCTACGTAGTAGAGAGGTGGGAACTCATAGTAGCCACTCAAATTAAATTTTAAAAAAATTCTGCATAGAAATATATTATTCAATTGCATAAAAACTGTAGCTTTTAGAGTGAAACAGATATCGAATTTGAAAACAGCGACGAAGAAATATCCATAATTACGTTCAAAAGCCTATTGCATTAGAAAATATAAAAAAAAAATTGTGTAATTCATTATAATGTAAATAAAGGCTAATTTTGCATATTTGAAAACGATACGAGTTTTTTCACTCACTGAACTTTCAGACAGACGTAATTATATATGGCTGTGTTTATAATTGAGTCACTGTTTAATTGTTGAGATGCCTATTCAAGAGCGATACAAAAACAAAATATAAAAAAACTTCTCACATCTAAGAGAAGAATACTTATCAACTTTTCTTCTGAACTCACAAGAAGTCCATTTTATTATTAATTACTATCACAACTAAGAAAAAAACTTTTACTATGTGTTTCAATGAAACAGACTACATTCTTGAATTTCTCTCTTTTCTTTCTCAGTGTCTACCAGCCAATTATATTGATTGAAGACACCATTAAATAAATGTTGATAAAGTTTAGTGTTGTGAAAAATTTTTGTAAATTTAAAATTTTTTAATAAATATATTCTATTTTTTGCAGCGGTAGATTCAAAATTTTGATCTACTTCGTGAGTATTCCTTATTTCTCAACATCTCTCAAGACAAACCTGTATTTTTTATTTTATTTAAAATTACATTTCTTAAAATGATTTAATAATTTATATACCTTAAAATTCAAATTTTTTAAAACGTTTTCACAAAAATGATAATAAATTATAAATAATTATTCGAAGCTATTTTTTGCATAGATATTTGGATAAACGAATTTTATAACTGTGATCAATATGTTTCGATGAGCTTGAAAATTCCTCGAGATATTGAGAAAGACCCAAGAAGTAAAATCAAAATTAAGAGAACTAATATTTTGGTCGTTCGCCTGTCTAAACTATTGGTGCCATTTCGACATAATTCGAATTCGTCGGCAAAAGAGATCATTTAAAAAAATGTGGTGTAATATGAGTGATTTTGTTTTTTTAAAATATTGTCTCACTAATTACCTAGTGCATATAACTAATGCAAATAACTAATGAATGTTTAAATTTCGGTCCTTGAATCATTTAAATCTGTTCTAGGGACTGATTTCGATCGTTAGTTCATATGCTATTCAGAGTTATTTTTTACGAGATACAATCAAGATAAAGCTGAAACTAATCACTTTACACAATGAATGCTAATTATAAGCCAGTAATAACTCATTATTTACTACTTGATTATTTTTAATAAAAAACTATGCAGATCCAGGTTTGCCACGGGTGACTAAAATTGCAAAAAGTGGTGATGATTAAAATTTAGAATTTTAATAAAAGATATAAAAATGTCAAATTCTTATAGCTTATTTTTTTAGATTATTAAAAATGCCAGCTAGCTTCGATTTATATCGAGTATTATCGAAATTAAAGTTATTTTTAGCTTAGCTTTTTCTTCTTCATTTTTTTGTAATCTAAAATATATTATTGTTATCACGTGGTAACCTTTTTCAAGAGTGAGCGTAATTATTCTAATTCCTCATGTTACACTCTTCAAATCGCTACCAATTTATTAGAATTCGTCAGAGAGCGGGGCAATTGTTATTTCTAGCTTACTGTTGAAAGTGGATTCCGAAAATGATTTTCTTTTAAATATGTTCAAGTTGATAGGTTAGTCATAGTGTTATTGAATAATTAAAAGGATAATAAATAAATAAATTTTCTATCACTTTTTACATTTCAGTCGCCTAAGGCGTCTATGTTGTGTAAGGAACTCGACTTCAGTGTGATGATTTCTTTGAATTAATAATATTTGTTTGTAATAGAAAAAATTAGTATCGATTATTTTTTCCATTGCAAGAAAACGTAATGTATTGCATCATAAACGTAAATGTATTATCTCCTTCTTCCAACCACTTTCTATGTAGTAGAGAAGTGGGAACTCTTAGTAGTCACTTAAATTAAATTTAAAAAAATTCTGCATAGAAATATAATATTAAATTGCATAAAAACTGTAGCTTGTAGAGTGAAACCGACATCGAATTTGAAAACAGCGACGAAGAAATATCCATAATTACATTCAAAAGCCTAGTGCATTAGAAAATATAAAAAAAGAATTGTGTAATTCGTTATAATGTTAATTAAGTCTAATTTTGCATATTTGAAAACGATACGTGTTTTTTCACTCATAGAACTTTCAGACAGACGTAATTATATATATTGCTGTGTTTATAATTGTGTCACTTTTTAATTGTTGAGAAGCATATTCAAGAGCGATACAAGAACAGAAAAAAAACCTTTTCAAATCTAAGAGAAGAATACTTATCAACCTTTCTTTTCAACACACAAGCAGTCCATTTCATTAGTAATTACTATCACAACTAAGAGAAGGAAAAAAACTTTTTACTATGTGTTTTAATGAAACAGACTATATTCATGAATTTCTCTCTTTTCTTTGTCAGTATCTACCAGCCAATTATACTGCTTGAAGACGCCATTAAATAAATGTAATTACACATTGCTCATCGCACAATGTTTGTAAATTTAAAATCATTTATTATATATATTCTATTTTCTGCAACGGTAGATGCAAAATTTTGAAGTACTTCGTGAGTATTGCTTGTTTCTCAACATCTCACAAGTAAAAACTGTATTTCTTATTTTATTTAAAATCACATTTCTTAAAATGTTTTAATAATTTATATACCTAAAAATTCAAAATTTTTGAAAATGTTTTCACAAAAATGATATTGAAATATGAATAATTATTCAAAGATATTTTTTGCTTAGATATTTGGATAGAAGATTTTTATAATTGTGATGAACATGTTTCGTTGACCTTGAAAATTCCTCGAGATATTGAGAAAGACCCAAAAAGTAAAATCAAAATTAAGAGAACTATACTTTCGATAGCTCGCTTGAACAATTCGAGGGAACTCGAAATTATCGGAAAATATTATTTGAAAAAAATAAGCTGCTATATGAGTGATTTTGTTTCCTGAAATTCTGTCTCCGGCACTAATTAAGTAGTGCAATTGATTAATGCAATTAACTAAAGAAAATTTAAATTTCGGCTGTTGTATCTAAAATAGGTTTAAAGTCTAATTCCGATCATATGTAACTCAGAGTTTTTATTTTCTTGATACGAAAACGAGATTAAAACAAGATAAAGTTAAAATGTTACTGTGTACAAAATGTTACTGTGTAATGTAACTGTGTACAAATGTAAGTCATATGTTAGTAGTGTTATTGAGTAATTAAAAGAATAAGGCATAAATAAATTTTCTACCATTTTTTGCATTTTTGCCACCTGTGGCGTCTATGCATATGTTGTGTAAGGAACACGAATTCAGTGTGATAAATTATTCCTATGAATTAGTAATATTTTTTTGTAATGGAAAATATTATTATCGATTATTTTTTTCATTACAAAAAAAAACGTAATGTATCGCATCATAAACGTAAATGTATTATTTACGTAATGTATTATGTACGTGTTTTTTCACTCACAGAACTTTCAGACAGACATAATTATATATTGCTGTGTTTATAATTGAGTCACTCTTTAATTGTTGAGAAGCCTATTCAAGAGCGATAAAAGAACACAAAAAAAACTTTTCAGATCTAAAATAAGAATACATATAGACCTTTCTTCTGAGCTCACAAGAAGCCCATTTTATTATTAATTACTAACACAACTAAGAAAATAAACTTTTACTATGTGTTTCAATGAAACAGACTTTATTCATGAATTTCTCTCTTTTCTTTCTCAGTATCTACCGGCCAATTATATTGCATGAAGACACCTTTAATAACAGTCAATGGTCAGATGAAAAGATTAAATTGTTGATGTTGAAGTGGGGGGGGATCTCTGCTACTCGCTTTTATCCCAAAGATTAAATTATTGAATATTTAAAATAATTTATTACATATATTTTTATTTCTGAAACGGTAGTTTCAAAATTTTGAACTACTTCGCGAGTATTGGCAATTTCTCAACAACTCTCAAGTAAAACCTGTATTTTTTATTTTATTTAAAATAGCATTTCTTACAGTGATTTAATAATTTATATACCTTAAAATTCAAAATTTTTGAAAATGTTTTCACAAAAATGATAATACATTATAAATAATTATTCAAAGCTATTTTTTGCATAAATATTTGGATAAAAGATTTTTATAATTGTGTACAACATGTTTCGATGAGCTTGAAAATTCCTCCAGATATTGAGAAAGACCCAAAAAGTAAAATCAAAACTAAGAGAACTAAACTTTTGATCGCTCGCTTGAATAATTCGAGAGAATTCGAAATTATCGATAAATATTACTTAAGAAAATAAGCAGTTATATGAGTGATTTTGCTTCTTGAAATACTGTCTCCGGCACTAATTAAGTAGTACAATTGATTAATGCAATGAACTAAAGAAAATTTAAGTTTTGGCTTTTGTATCTAAAATCTGTTTTTATGTCTAATTCCGATCATTAGCTTATATGTAATTCGGAGTTTTTATTTTCTAGATTCGAAAACGAGATTAAAACAATATAAAGTTAAAACTAAACACTTTATGCAA
>NC_092209.1:26514322-26519870 GCF_043381705.1 Parasteatoda tepidariorum | reverse complement strand
ATCGTTATTTTGTTTCTTTTTTCTTTTTTTTTTCTATTTTTGTGCTATGTACTTTTGATCCTGGCATGAAAATTTTATATAATTTATTTGTTCATTTACTATGGTAAATAGAAAAAATTGATGTCCTTAAAATAAATGTAAATTATGAAACTCTCGAGATAAAGGTTGTATTAATGAATAAAAATGGTAAATGATATTATTTACAAAAAGTAAAAGAATGAATGAAACCGTTTTAGAAAAAAAAAAAAAAAAAAAAAAAAAAAACAAAAAAAAAAAACACTTTTTTAAATAGACGCTAGGAGATGAATTATTTTTTATCTTGCATTTCCCTGCTCTTGTATGTGTTTAAAATTTATGGACCAGATAAATTAAGAAAATATTTGGTATTCTAAAACATTGTGAATGTTGGCCATTACTTTTTTTTTTGCTACTTGATATTGGTTTTCGAATTACCCCTTCAGATAAAATGAGAAATAATACGGGAAAATAACGTTAGGAATATTCACTTTTCGACTTAAATAATTTTTAAAATACGTTTCTAATTTTCGCTCTATCGTTATTTACTTTCAGTTGATTTTTTTTCTGTTCTTTTTCTTACTTTAGTTCAGCGATACTTGTAATAACCAATGAAACAATTCGAAACTTTGAAAATATGAAATGATAAATCAAAATTTTTTTGTTTTTTATATAAGCATTGTACTGTTTTAAATTAAATCTTATATATTATCAAAAAAACTAATTTAAAACAAGTTAACAGATGAAGCGATATTACAATAATCTTTACTACCTATTGAGGTATACAAAGGCAACTGGTACCCGCCCAGTCCCGGCCACCCCCATATGTTTACCCAACTGATTATTCAGAAGCACATTGTTTGAAGGGATGTTCTATAATTGTAGTTTGCAATTCATAGAAATTAGGCCAGAGTGGGGATATGCGGTCTGTTAGTCTGACTTAAGGTACCCCAGATCGTTAATACATAGCAATAGAACTATTTTTCTTTCAAGTATCGTAGCTTACAGTCAATCAAAAACGTGAAAAATGCATCATTTTCCTAACTATATAATATTCCTGTAAGAACAAAGAACATTTTATTCATATATATTTCATAACTATTCAATTATTGTATATTCAAATTAATTTTTAAACGATTCTTTATTAATCAAGTGACTTACACATGCGCACACACTTCTATTGTTCTATTGTTATAGATTAGAATTTTATGTACTTAATGCAGTCATCAGAATAAAAAAGAAGAAAAAAAAACACGGTTTAATTTTATTAATTTTGAACATTTAGGGTTAGATGTATTTTGATTCAGTAAAGCGTTATGGCAATTATGTTTGAAAATTCTCTAAAACAAGGGCGTTTGATAATTTTACAATGAAATAATTAAAGAAAGAATTAACTCTTTCACTTATAGACTGAATCGAATGACGTCAAGTTAGTAGTGTTGCAGTTATTGTACTTTCAAATTAATTTTTAATCGCTTCTTTTTTAATCAAATGTAATGAAAAATTAGATTTAAGTTTAAAAAAAATCTGAAATATCAAAATATATAAAAACTTGTTTAACATACAGTTCAAAACGTTTTTCTTTGTTAATAATTGTTGTTAATAAAATTAATCCTTTCACCTAATTTCATCATTATGTTAAATTTTTTCTTTGGGACGAGACTTTAACTCTTTGTGAAACAATTATTATAATTCATCGAATCAATCAAAAGATATTAAGAGAAATGTTGCAAACTAAAATAGCATTAGAGTAACTAGATTTAGCACTATCACAGCGGTTTAACTTTAAAGCCAGCTTTTCAAAACTGTGCCATTTTACCTTATCTTAGGGATTACAAAACAAAATTTGAAGGGAAAAAGAGTCTTTCTTTAGCTTTTTTTAGTCAATATAAGCACATTACGTCGCGGCTACAGTTAACTTTTCTAGTAGTAGCAAAATTTATGCGTTAACCCCTTGGGGACGGGTGATTCAGAAAAGCGTTCGTACAAAATAAAAACAAGAATCAGGACGTAAATAAATAAAAAACGGTAACTTAAAAGTAGTCGTTGCTAATTTGACAGATTTTACTTTGCCTTTACTTTAAATATTGTTAGTTTGATCATATATATAATCAATGTTAGTTCAAAGTATAACTAAATAATTTTATTTTGAATAAAGTCATGGTGAATTAAATAAATCAAACAATTATAACAACACCCACAAATAAACTGCTAAAGAATTACTTTAATTACCAGTTTTATCTGCTTACATTGGTTGATACGATTTTATGCTGGCACGTATTTGTGACAGTCGGCGTGAAAGGGTTACGATTCCTGGTTTAGTAAATTTTGAGTTAAAGGGTTATTAGCAATCACTTCACCAATATTTCAAAGACTAATCTGATAGGTTGTTACTTTATTTACGTCGCACTAGAGAATGTGCTATTGGCGTCGTCCTGATCCCTGAGGATGATCCGAGGACATGCCATCGAAGATTTCATCCTCTGCGGAGGGGATGTCTCCTCTGCTTTGGTCGACCGACGACCTGAACAGTTTAACGAGGACCGATAGCGCGCACTCTCGGTACCTACGCAGGCTGATCAAAGTCATCACTCACCCACTTACTGACCCCATCTAGTGACACTTGACTTCAGTGTTCTACAAATATCTGAAATGCTACTTAAATACAGTTATTCAGTGTTAGCCTTTTAAACAGTCAGCGAAATTAACCGAAAAACTGCACAATTTAGTCTATAGTTCTCTGTTTTTTGTTTTTTTTTTGTTTTTGTTTTTTAAAGACAGAAATATATTGTAGAATCCGGAACAAATGACGCCTCTGTGAGCAAAATCCGTTTTTACACAAATGAAATGTACAAAGCGAAAAAATAAAATTCAATTTTAGTCACATACTAATTGTGATTTCTAGCGGCATAAGAAAAATATATATATATTTGCCTGTTATTTTTTTCGTTTGACTTGTTATCCTTTCTTGTCTAAATTTGTATTAAAAATGCGAATAATTGCAAGACATTAACGCATATAAAATTAGTAAAATATCCGTCTAGTATTGCTTAAGAAATATGTACAAATATATGTAATCGCTATAATGACATTTGCCTGAATTTTACATATTCCCTTTTTTCCAAAGCGGTAAATCTTGGCGACATTTTTTTTTTACCGCTCTTTGAACTTTGGGGAAACGAGTGGTTTTTTTTTCTCCATAGGTTACTCTTATAAGTATACCGTTCTCATGTATATCACACGACCCCTCGTATCAGGGGATTACTTAAAAGGGGACGATTTTTGTCTACTTTTTTAAAAACAGAAACAGGAATGTCTATTAGTAGAGATAAACATAATGTCAAGATCTTTTACGTTTTAACAACCTGACGTTAAACGGTGATCATAAATTTCTGGTAGGGGGATAATTTAGTTTAGAGGGATACAAGCTTGTTTTGGCTACTTCATAAATTAAACAAATACATTACATTTATTTATTTATTTNTTTTTTAAAAACAGAAACAGGAATGTCTATTAGTAGAGATAAACATAATGTCAAGATCTTTTACGTTTTAACAACCTGACGTTAAACGGTGATCATAAACTTCCGGTAGGGGGGTAATTTAGTTTACAGGGATACAAGCTTGTTTTGGCTACTTCACAAATTAAACAAATACATTACATTTGTTTATTTATTTATTATTATTATTTTTGCATTTAATAATATTCCAAGAAACAGTGGCACGAAAAGCCAATAATTTTTATATGTATGTGTATTTTGTATACTTAATCTGAGGGTTAAATTATAATTATTGCGGATTTTCTTATGATAGAAATAATATGGGTTGTAGGTTAAAGCTCATAAGTTTTGTAATCATTTTAAAACATGAGTATCAAATAATACGAAAGAAACTTAAATCATATTAATTAGAATATTAATTACATAACATATGATCTAGTGGTTATTTTTCAAAGCTTTCGTAGTTCAAAGTATTTAATTGCCTTTAAGAATATCTTAATCCATTAACACCATTGATAATATTCCAATGATGTTAAAAATGACAATGCTAAGAAAGTGGTTGCATTTATGAAGAATTTCGTGGAATATAATGATACTTTTAATAAATAATTTCCAATAGATTATTATGTAAATATTTTTAAAATTTTAACTGAATAATTTCAATATCTTTTCTGCTTTAATTATCATTATATCACTTCTATGTGAATGTTTTGCTCCAGACTGTATAATTTGATGACTATGCTAACAAATAAAAAAAAAAAAAAAAAAAAAAAAAAAGAAAAAAAAAAAAAAAANAAAAAAAAAAAAAAAAAAAAAAAAAAAAAAAAAAAAAAAGAAGGAAAAAAGAAAAGAAAAAGAAAAAATTATAGAGGAAAAATATATAATCATGAGCGAATTATTATTTTTTTCCCAAACTTACTTTCTCAAAAAATTTGTTTGTTCGAATTTCACCTTTTTTTTCTTTAACTCTTAACCTTTTGATGCCGATGAGACATGGGTGCCTTCTTCATATTTTTTTCCCTTCCTAACGCTCTAATTGCAACTAAAAGTACATGTTGAAGTTTGTCAATTATAAAACATCGTCTAGTAGTTACTAAAAATGTCTGTCAGATTATCAGAATTATATTTGTATTAAATATAAAATCCAAAAAAAAGTAGTTTAATATTTTTTTATTCATATTCAAAAAATAATCAATAATTGATTTCATAAATTAAGGAAATTTAGATGATGAATAATAGATTTTAAATTGTGGTATATTATAGTTTCTCAATTTGCCCTTCAATTATTAAAAATAAATTTTTGAAGATTCGTCCGTTTTATATGTTTCTTCTTCTTAAGCCGTGAGAAGAGTATGACAAAGTGGTCCATAGAAGGTGACTACTTTGCAGAAGCAGCCATATAAATAACTTTTCTAAACTATGAAGTGTTTGCTGTATCAAAAAAGAAAAGAGTCCCCACTTTCCCCTTATCTAAATAGAGCTCGCAAATTGAAGAGCTTCAAGAAGGATGAAAGAGAAGATAGATCAAAAAAAAGAAGAAAAAAATGTGTCTGCCACCGGTGTTACGCCAAGATTAAAATGGGTGAGTTTCATTTTAATACCTATATATATTTAGTTGACTCGCAATTAACGCTTTTTTTTTCAAAATTAAGAAAGAAAATTTTTAAAAGGCATACAGGAATGTAATTTTTTCTTTCTTTTCGATTGCAATTATGAAATTTACTAGATATTTAACTTTGTGAATCTCAGATGAAAAAACAATGATTAAGTGGTCTGAATTATATCTGATTAATAAATCATTTACAATTTTCAAAAATAAATACTTGTGGTATTACAGTAAAAAAATTTAGTTAATATCAATATCAAAAAGGGGGGCAAATACTATTCATCATAATAGTGTCCTATTTTACCAAGAGCCAAGCAGTGGCGTAGGTTTGGGGAAAATTATACATTACTTTATGTATAATGAACTATTGTATGGTTTGTAGGATGTGGTTATAAAAAAGTTTTCACTATTCATTTTTTGTAATATAT
>NC_092209.1:26440800-26514294 GCF_043381705.1 Parasteatoda tepidariorum | reverse complement strand
TATATATATATTATCAAAATATATTTCGGCTTGTAATTAGAGATTCAGAAAAAAATATATAAAAGGAACACCGGTGTCCCACCTATGTCATTAGGGAAATATTTCGATAATTACTTTTTGCGATGCAAAAATATTTGTGCTTACAAATGTCTTTTTTATTTATTTTACTCTGCAACAAATTATCCCGTAAAATTGGAAAACTCAATTCGGCTCACTTAACATGTTTTTGAAAAGCAGTGAATGTATATTCTAGTGTATATTCTCGACTACTCAAGAAAGCCAACTGGTTTGGCCATTGATCCATCGGAGATCCAATCCACTGGTTTGAACCTTGATCCAATGGAGCGAAGGTCAACCATGTTGTCCACTAAATCAACGCCTCGTGTAACTGAAATCCTCCACACGGTTTTTTGTAGATAGTTCAATCAGACCACTATGAAAGTACACAAGTTAACGAAAGATGCATTTAATACAAAATCTAATAAAAATAAGATAAGATAGTGAAGTCTAAATTATTTTTTAAATATCTAAATACAATTGGTTTGTCTTATCTACTTGTCAACCACTACAGATTCAATTCTCAAATATATATGATAAATTTCTCTCAGCAACTTCAGAGATGCCAACTGCTCCGGACACGCCAAAATAATTAAAAGAACGGTAGATAACTTCCAAGTAAATTTCGAAAATATTTGACTACATTTGCTTGCTTTTTAAAAGGTACAGCATGACACAAGTATTATGAAGTTCAGAATTATATAAGCCTACGAATTATTTTGAAATAGTGGTGGATAAAAATCTACTAAATTAAGTTTATTAAATCAAGAATCACAATTGATAAACTACCACTTTAAAATATATATTTGCTGTCCGGAGCAAGTTGGCATCTCTGCAACTTGTAAAATAGATTTTGGGTTCATGCTCACTACTAGTTCACTTTTTAAATAGTCTGCGCAGACTACCTACAAGAAACCGTGTGAAGGCTTTCTGATGTAGGAGGTAATGACTAAATCCATTGAGAGGAAAACCACCAAAGCCTCCTACGATTAGTCTGACGACAAAGGTATCCTAACCCATGATCCGTCTACCACTGTTGGTATTTTATGTCTGTACTGCGGTCTACGCGAGCTGGGGGCGAAATTCGTACTGACCAGCCATTGCTGGGATTCGAACCCAATCACTTCATTGGGAGGCTAGCGTTCTATCCCCTGAGCTTCCACGGTCCTAACGTGTGAAGTCAATAAGAAAAATTACCCTTTCAACTCGCCAATTTGAAATTTCTGAAGCTGTATTTTAGCGGAAAAGCTAGAAAGATAAACCTTTCGGCTCGCCAATTTAAAATTTCTGAAGCTGTATTTTAGCGGAAAAGCTGGAAAGATTACCCTTTCAGCTCGCCAATTTAAAATTTCTGAAGCTGTATTTTAGCGGAAAAGCTAGAAAGATTACCCTTTCAGCTCGCCAATTCGAAAATTTTTGAAGCTGTATTTTAGCGGAAAAGCTAGAAAGATTACCCTTTCAGCTCACCAATTCGAAAATTTCTGAAGCTGTATTTTAGCAGAAAAGCTAGAAAGATTACCCTTTCAGCTCGCCAATTTGAAATTTCTGAAACTGTATTTTAGCGGGATAAATCAGTGAAAAAGGTGCATTATGCACTTTAATTTTAAATATGTATAGTAAAAAAATAATAATAATTTTCATTTAATAAATGATAAAATTTTCTCCCATCACATATTATGTGGCGACACAATATCAAAGCAGACACGTTTCCTTAATACCATTTTGTTTCATGAGCGCTCTTATAGTGGCAACACAGATAATGTAATATTTTATCACATATTTTTATCTTTTTCCAACAACCTCGCGCGCTTAGCTAAAGGGATAGATATAATAAACAAACAACTAAAAAAGTATGTAGATCATTTTTTTTCCCTTTTCACAATCCTTATAAAAATATTAGGTTGAGTGTTTACATTCCAGATCTCGGTGATTTTGGCGACAAATCCTGGCTCCACTTTTACTTCCCGATAAAGGCGTCTCCTCTTAACCACCTGCCTGTCATTTCTAAGTGGATTTGTATGTCTTCCGATGAAAATTTGATCTTCGCGTCAGGCGGCAAGTTTATTCTGCACTGTATGGTGTTTAATCTCAAGCATTTCAAATTTCTATCTCTGAACATTTTTCATTAATTAAACAGTAAACTCTTTTGACTTCTCTTATATTAAATCCTGGAGAAAAAAATTTAAAAAAAAATTGTGTCTCTCAAGTGCCATATCACGAATTACGTATTTAAACGCTTCTTAATTTTTTTGGAACTGATTTTTTTTTTCGCTTTCATTGATTCAATGATTTACAAACCTGTTGTTTCAGTGATTGTCAGTTTTACTGGCTTCGATACATCCAGTTTTATTCATAATTGAGGAAACCACAGCAATGCACTATGTTTTATTTTGAGCATTTCAAAAATCTATCTTGCTATGTAATTTGTTAAGTTTTAATAATAAATATGCGTATTCTTTTCACTTCTATAGATATTATAAATATTTTAAAAAAAATAATTTAAAAAGTAATTTTAACCCCTTATACCACAACCTGTAAGATTAAATAAGATTTTTTTCGTTTATTTATTTATAAACTGATCTTCCTATTCAGTGATTAGCTGATTTACTAATTTACAGTGATTCGCTTCATTTTTTCTTTCATAAGTTTTTTTTCCACGGTAAGTATATCAACGAATATTCATATACTGCTGCACAAAATTATGATTTTAATAATTCGTCGATAACTGCAGAACTAGGTAGCCAATTTAATTAAAATTCACTATAACAACACACTTAGGATGTTGCTAGGGTGCTATTTTAAATTGCAAAATCTGAAATTTAAGCAGAATCGATCCAACAGTTCTTGAGAGCCGTGGTAGCTCAGGGAATAGAGCGTTCGCGTTCCAATGAGGTGAACGGGGTTTGAATCCCAGTGATGGCTGATCAATTAGAATTCTCCACCCGGTTCGCACCGACCACAGTGCTAATATAAAATATCCCCTGTAGTAGACGGATCATGGGTTAGATTCCCCTTGCAGTCAGTCTAACCATGGGAGGTTTTCGTAGTTTTCCTCATCATGTTACGAAACTACGGGTTAGTTCCGTCATAAAGTCCTCTACGAAAGCAAAATTTCCTCCAATACTTGATCTCGGAGTTCCTTTGTCTTCTGGATTAAGTTCAAAATTACAATGCCACAGAGTTGAACGTTAGTAGTCGTAAACCTAAAATTGGGTCTGCTGTTCGACGACGGTTTTAAAAATAAATAAACTAAAACAGTTCGTGAGAAATAAAAAATTTAAAGACGTGACAGTTACTCGAAACTGTCTTTTCATTACAAAACATTTCATTACTCAAAAATCATTATTGTCGATTTTTTTCACATTTAATATTTTGTCTCTTAAAAGTGCATAGTTTTATGTAAGAATTTAATTACTTTTAATCGTAAACAGTTCTCCAAATATTGCTAAATAAAATAATAAGAAATGTTACAAATTATTTTCTAATAACATATTATAAACCTGAGTGTCAATTTTTTCAGCAATTAATAAATTCTTAAGGTAAGGTGAAAAATAGAAAGAAAAGGTGAAATTAAAAATTAACACTTTTGACCTCTCTTATGGCTAAACTAATAGGGCTAAATTTTCTAGATTTCGGCTATGCTATATATTTTGAACCAAATGAAAAAAAAAAATTTTTATAAAGAAAGAGAACATTTTTACGTTTATTTTTGCTGCATAATAAGTAAGAAGCTCTGATTAATTAGCATGAATGAAGTTAACCCTCAGTCGCAGAATCAAAAGTAATTCTGAGTGATATCTTATTTTTATAGCTCATTGCCATACCTTACAACTACAAAATTTCCGTAGTTTCACAATATATTTTCATAGCTGCTAATTAGTAATGGGTAAGAGGGCCAGAGGCACCCAGATATTTTATTCAGTTTAGTTCAGAAAAATTCTTTAGAGTTAGTTTGTTTAAAAATCCTTGAAAATCATCGTATTTGGAATAAAGGTCACGAAGATTTGCGTGATCGGCTGGTTAGAGATAAGACGAATGGTGAAATTTTTCCAAACTTTTTCGCTATTTTAAACATATGTTTGGTTTAGTTATTGAGTAAAAAAGTGTCAAATTTATGGGGTAAAAAGGTTTTCAGCGATTCGGTACTTCTGCTCGGTACTTTTGCTTTCTGAGACTATCGTTAGTTGTCAATTTTATTTAGCTTAAAATTTTGATTTTTTTAAAAAATTTTTTTTTTAAATTTCTGTTTCAGTCATCTTGAAGTTTCTGTTGGTTCAGTATCTGTCCGCTTTTTCTTTCACAAGCTAGTTATAGAAAAAGTTTTAATTTTAATCCCTTTGTTTCTAGACATTAAAGGCCAAGAAACGAGACCGCTAAATTTAGCTTTGACACGTTCACGCCGGGAAAAATGAAATTACTGGTACGGGAAAAGATAAAATACTGGTAGAAGAACTATTACAATATTAGATAATATTCGGGAGGAGTTAATCTATTCTCAACAATAACAATTCACTGTAAGGAAATTTATCACGGCGAAGAAGCAATTCAATATAAAAATTGAATCCGTTAAAAACAATGGATTTTTATTATTCCCGGAAAAAGCTAAAAAATGAAATTCACTGCTTCCAGCTTTTACTCCGGTGCGCTGCCAAGATGAGACAATCTAGCGTGACCTACCGGTGGGTCACCCCGGCGTGAACGTGCTAAACCGAAGTATATCTCGGACTCGAGCAGACTCGAGCTCTAAGTTGTTGCTGTTGTTTTCGTGTTCATGGAACATCGGGTTCATGGCGCATTTTCAAAGAATATCGAAAGTCTAAGCTTGAGACCTCCAGCTTTGGTGCCACGTGACTATGGAGAGCAGATCTTAGGTTGTCCTCAAGTGGCACAATTTTCAATTTCAGAACATGTGGTCGGGCTCTAAATACTCCTGTTTATTTCGGGCTTGGATTAAAATTCATCTCTAGTATACTAGTCTCATCTAGCTAAATAACTATTCTTTATACGAAAAACTGACCACTATATGGACCCACTGAATTCATTCATTATTGTTTTGAGACTGAATTCTACCGTTAATTTTAAAATGGTTGACTTTTTCTAATCATGACTAATAAACCCCGACAGATCTATATACAACAACCGATTTTATTCTTTGATTTTAATTTGAGGGAATTTAATCTAATCCGAGCATCAATTAATTTTAAAACACTTGCAAATAAAATGGAAAACATCTACAACTGGCATTTCTGAACATATGGCGGGAACAAAAACATTTTAATAATGACTAAGAACAATACAAAAAAAAGTGCATTTAAAGTCAATATTCCACTGTAAACACCTTAACAAAATTCGAAATGGACACGCATTGGAGAACTCGATGAGTAGCTTTTCTTGTCAATCGGAAAAGGGATAATTTTTTTGCCGTTTAGCAGATCGCACACTCATAATTAGCAACGCTAACAGAGTAGAACGTCACGCAAGGTGAGTGCGTGCGCATAGCTTTTAAATGCCACATATCAAAATTTACGATTTATATCTTATTTCAACTTGCATTATGGAACAATATTCTAAAAAAAGTTCTCTAAACTACAATTTCCCACGTTTATTGTCTTTCGAATGAGCGATACGAACAAGTGTTAAATATCTTCCTTTGTGCACCCCTCCAAGTTGATTTCCGTTTATTTATTTAATTGTTAGTATCGTGTGAAAACGTGAAAGTAGCATTTATTTTTCAAACGGTGCTGGTTTATGACGTTGGAATAGCGTGACAGGGGGTAATGCTTAAGTATTTAGCGTATATACTTTAAAGATAGGGTTATTAACCTAGACAGGAAGTGTATATCTTTAAAAAAATTAACTGTTTCGGAAATTTGTAAAATGAAATTGGTTGGTTTTACTTAGACATGAATACCGTTAATGTCAAATATACACTTCTTATATATTTTGAGCCTAGTACGGCGATAGTTAATAGATCTAAATTATTTTTTAATATAAAAACAAAAATCAAGAGAGTGTTTTTTTTGTTTTCGATCATTAAAAAAGAATAAATGCAAAAAGAAGCTCTTAGCCAAAATATTTAAGGATTTTTAATAGTACAAAGTTCATATGTTTTAAAATTTATATAGATTTTGTTAACATTTCGAAATTTTGTTTCTTAAAGAATGACTTTAATTAAAAAAAAAATTTCGTCTCAAATCGAAAACTAAACACGCTACGTTTGTAAAAGGAATAATAAAGCAAAGTTCACACCCTCTGGGGCCATGCACGCCATAGTCGAGCCCTGTGTGTCCTCTGCCTTATAACAAATATAAATTGGTGTACTAGTTTTAAAATAAGATGAGAATGACTAATATGAACATGAAAATGAGATTAACTTCGTGTCTTTTTTTTAAAACCGTATATCCGGCCTATAACTAACACCTACTCTAGGTGGTTTTGGTATAAGTCGACCCCCTATTTCTGGAATTTTGGGTATGTTGGGTGTATAAGTAGACTACTAAAAAAAACAAAAGTAAAAATCTCTAAAATTATAAAAAATTCTCAAGTGTACAAAATTTTCTTAAGTTCACTATCTTCTGTCTGTTTATGATATACAATTACCCTCAAATTTAAATGTTATGAGGCTCTTCCTAAAAGAAAGTATAATAATTTCTTCTAACCGTAATCCAAATATAATTTCTAAAGAAAACCTTTTTATGTACATGATTAGAACATGATTGATAACAGAAAATGCGAAAATAATTGTATATAACGTGCTATAAATAATTTTTGGAAGGGGTTATTCCTACGAAGTTATTCATATCCCTCTCATAATTATTTATTTATTTCTCTACCATAAACTCTGGCATTTCTCTATTCATAGTTATAGTTACTGTAGCTATTATTCATTCTGTTAGGTTGTCTTAAGTAATAATTTAAGCAGTGTTAAATAATTAGTATGAATTAAGTATTTATTTAGATTAAGTTTGCTAGGTTGCCTTAAATAATAATTTAAGTAATGTTAACACAGTTAGTTATACATTTATTTATTTAGAATAATTTTGTATGTTTATAGCAATAAAAATTTTGCTACGAAGGAATTACCAAAATTTATTTTTGGCTGTAGAAATTTAAAATATACACCGAAGAGCCATTACATTATGACCACCCTCCATCTATAACAATGGACTCGCCCAGGTTTTCATGGTTTCTCGCACGGGAACAATGTTTTCATGGGGCAAATTAGGACCCATAATCCTCATGGAACAATCGCCAACGTCTGTAAGCTACTTGAAAATAGTTCACCCATTCATGGCAACAGTTTTTCCTGCGGGGATAGTGTTTACCAACATTCAATAATGCACCATGTCATAATGGTCGAATCGTCACTGGAATGTTCGAGGAACATTCCAGTGAATTTCATGTCAAGTCTTGGCCCCCAAATTCACCTGACCTTAATCCAATAGAGCATTTGTGGTCCTACTTGGAAAACCAAATTCGTGCTGCCATGCTACCCCCTTGCAATGTGATGGAATTGCTGGAACAGTTGGTGAGCGCTTGGTACCAGATACCTCAGACTACCTATCAGCACCTTGTGGAATCAATGCCACGGCGGGAGTCAGCAGTTTTGAGGGCTAAAGGTGGTCGTACATGTTATTAGCAGGGTGGTCGTAATGTAATGGCTCTTCGGTGTATACAGTATTGCATATTGTCATATACCAATTATATATTCTTTCTTGACAATGATGGAAATACTTTTAACATTTCTGCTGTCTATTATGCTCAAATATCCCGAACTCATACCTATGGTAGTTTGTATGATTAATAGCTGCGGGAATGAAGAACTTTTACAACATCGTATTTCAGACAACTGTTGAAAATAGTTAAAATTAAAATCAAAATATTTCATCTGGGCAATAATTAGATGGTGAACAGATTTGGTTTATTTAAAACTCATTAGGGTGTTTGGATTTGAGGAGTATATTTACCATTAAAATTTATGTGTTTGGCAATTTCGAAAGGTGACCTAGTTGCTCGCCAAAGACGACTAGTTCATAGATATTTCCCGACCAACAAATGTTCGACTTAATTACCAGTGCATTAGTCGATCCCCTGATTTTCGTAAAATTCTGTACTTATACACCGGAATTACAATAAGTATAGTGGGCTCACTATTTAAATAAGAGCACTCTTATAAAATCGGTATAAAACAACATAGTAAAAAATTAATTAATTTCGAAAGGTGACCAAGTTGTTCGCCAAAGACGACTAATTCATAGATATTTTCCGACCAATAAATGTTCGACTTTATTACCAGTGCATCAGTAGATTCCCTGATTTTCGTAAAATTCTGGGGATTTGAAAATTATGTACTTATTCACCGGGATATACAGTAGTAGTTGGCTCACTATTTAAATAAGAGCACTCTTATAAAGTCGGTATAAAACAGTATATAGTCAAAAATTAACTTACTTTACTTTTATTTACAAAAATTGGGCACCTGGGCCTCTTAGCGGCCCCTATCCCATACATCTAGAAATTTACAGAAAATTTATAGTAATAACATTTTGAATTTAGCAGTCGATGTGGTAGCTAATAGAAAAACAAGCACTTTGCTTGAGTAAATATAACATTTGAATATCTGATTCATCGAATCTAAGTTGACATATATAAATATAAACATAATTTGACATATATATACGTAAGTTGACATAAATAAATATTAACATAAATTGATTGTCAAAAATTAACGCGAGATGCCAACTTGTTTCGGACAGCAAATATACATTTTAAAGTGGTAGTTTATCAATTGTGTTTCTTGATTTAATAAATTAAATTTAGTAGATTTTTATCCACCACTATTTCTAAATAATTCGTAGGTTCATATATAATTCACCACTTTCTAGTACTAATGACATGTCATACCTTTAAAATGCAAGAAAAAATAGTAAAATATTTGCGATATGTACTTCGTAGTTATTTACCGTTTTTTTTTTAATTATTTTGTCGTGTCCGGAGCAGTTGGCATCTCTTATACTTCCATATCGAATTCTAAAGCAGATTAATACTTCAGTTTTCCATTTTTTAGACTAGTTGATTTTTAAAACTAGTCACTGAGCTGTCCACACTTCATTAACATTGCCTCCCACCTGTGGCCTTGCTCTATAGAACAAAAGAAAATAGAAGGGAGTGCTCGACGCCCCAATTCAAAACCATGAGACAGTTATTGAAGGGCGTACAAATTGCTTCCCTCTGGATATCTTTGCCCCACTAATCCAATCTATCCCTGTATGCGCAAATGATTATAACCCTCTACAATTGACAAGTTCGTCTCCTCCAATTGATTGAGGGAGACGGGAATTGACAAAAACGCTTCTCCCCTACTCTTTTGACTGTTGCAAAAGAATTTTTGTAAATAAAATTTAAGAAATAGAAATTAATGAATTTCTTCTTTTTATTTTATGTATGAAATTATGAAAACTAAAGTTAAAAGAGCACTCGTTTATTTATTAAAATATTAGCTTTTCTTAAGAAAAAATATTACGTTTATTTTTTAAAATAATATTATAACATAAATTGTATATTTACGAATTATTAGCCTTTAATATAATAATTATATTAGTCTGTTAAAAAATATTAGCCTTTTTTTTAAAAAAATATTACGCTTATTTTTTATGATAATCTTAAAATATAAATTATATATTTACGAATCATTAACCTTGAATATAATAATTATATTAGCCTGTTAAAAATATTAGCCTTTTTTTAAAAAAAATATTACGCTTATTTATTATAATAATATTGTAATATAAATTCTATATTTACGAATTATATCTATAATTAACTTCAATTATTTTGTCACTTATTGCACATATATTTAGCTCCTATTTACAAATTTGCTATTTTATTTCTTATCCTTTTTATTTTATTCACCACCTCTTATAACTGATATTTATGACGGTTATTTACCCGTAAAAGAAGAGAAAAAGTGGCTATAAAACCATCATTTTTTTCAATCATTTTTGAGAAAAATTAAAACTATTGATAGTTCCACTTCTTTTTCTGGAACACGCCATTTTTTACTCGTGAAATGCTGTTAGCAATTATTTATTATATGTTATAGCAGTTGATTGTTTATGTTTATAACTGTTATTTTTCTTTGCACTAAAACAAATTAGAAATGGTATTGCTTTGCTAACTGTATTTTGTTTTAGAAAATATCCCGAACTACCCAAACTTATTACCAGTCTTTCACTTGTGTCATATTTTATGCTATCTAGGTTAAAAAGTAAAAAGTGGTAAAGGTTCATAAAAAATATTAAGCACTTTAATTTTACTTTTAAATAAATTAATAGTAAATAAAATAGTTTTCCTACCAATTTTTTCTCTTTTCCGAGGTACAAAAGGTCCGGGTTGCAACGCTGAACTAACTGTGTTTCAATCAATGTTTTCTGCTGCGAACATACACTTGTTTAAAATTTTAACATCTTGTGATAGTTATAATTTTATCAATAAGCAAATAAAATAGACAAGACTTTTTTAAAAAAAATTTCTTAAAATATTTACAAATTTAATCTCGTAATTCGATCTGTAATATAAATATTTCAGCTCTAGCTGTTTAAATTTATATTTTCTGCGATAGGAATTTTTACTTCATATTTTGGTTTAAAAAAAAAATTGCCAATCATTGCTAGGGAAATATGTAGCCTTCAAAGTATTAAGTCGTTTATTTATCAAATCCCAAAATAGTAATCAATCTACTGTCATATCGACACACGGTCACAGTCTTGGTCGAATGATGACATAATCCTTTAACCTATTTTTCATTTCAAAACTTCCAAAAAATTTGAATAATAAGTCAAAACATTATAAAGGATTATGCACTAAAACCCACCAGTAACCTAATCCTACCGCTACCATAATCGCACGAGACACGCGCCAACCTGATCACATCTCAACTTCAATCCAAACAACGTACGGAAAACGGCCATTAAACTTAAAACAGCTCATTTCGAATCTGACGAGAGAAATTAATCTTATAGCCATGTATGCCTTTTACACTCAGGATTTCAAATCGATGTCAGGGGGACTTAAAAGTTGGCGGTAAAAAAATTTTTGTTGAACAATTCGATATTGAAAATTCCCAGGCTAAAGCAAACAGCGAACGTTTCCTCTTCTACAATGGAAAAGATTGAAACTTGAAAGGGGTAAACATACATTTATGGTAAATATTAGGGTCTCTATCAACTCGCTCTGACGTGAGGTTATGGTAGGGTCTAACATTTTCTTTCGCTTCTTTCTTCCCTTTTTTATTCTGCCATTTTTTTTCTCCTCTTTTTCTATATCATAAAAATCCAGCTGATAAATTGCGCTGTGTCTTTTAGTTTCAAAATTTAGTATTTAATTCAAAATTTCGGAACAATGCTTTTCAAAATTAAGTATTTTGCATATACCTGTATACAGTATAATTTCGTTATAACGACGATTTGCAATAGCAAGTGGAATTTCCGTTATAGCGAGCTTTATCATAGTAAGCAAATGCCTATATTTAATGTTGAAATAGGAATACTTCTTTGATTGCATTTAAAATTATTTTTCTCACCAATACTTAAAAACAAACTTAACATATCTATAAATGTAAGGTAATCTACTGAAGATGTGTTTCAGCTTATTACAAAATAAAAATTATTTTTCAATTTAATTTCTATTTCACTACAACAGGGAAAATCATCCTCGCTAAGGTAAAATGTTGCCAGGTACGAACTTGGATCTCAAAACCAAATGAGCAAAGCCGTATAATTATTAGCATCATTAGAGCAACCATAATTAAGTTTTTATTTTACTACGACAAGGAAAACAATCCTCATAAAGATAAAATGTTGGCAGGTATGATTCAGGGTCACAAAAATTAATTTATCGATCAAGTTGCTGTTTTTGACATCATTAGAGCAATAACAATCCTCAAGTGGTCTTTGGAAAAAAATGCTTGGTACCAATTTGTTAAAACTCTTGCAGAAGGTGGAGCAGTTGGCATTCCTATATATATATATATATACATATATAATAATTAAATAAATAAATACAAGAAAACACGAAGAAAGTTAAGAAAAACAATAAGTTTTATTTATTGCGCTAATGACCGACGAGAAGGGGGAGGGGATCAAGCCCACACCCTAAGAGACACAACAATATTTTCTCTATTTCTTTTAATACATGATNATATATATATATAATCAAGCAATTGCTATGTTTATTTTAAAATCCAAATTGGTTGTTAATTGACTAAAATGTCCATTTAATTTGTATGCAAGCCTGCTATCACATATTTTTTCATAAAGGCACTTTTCCCATTGCTGAAAAAAAGGAAGAAAAAAAAAAGAACCTGGCAGTAAACCGTTAAACGAATCAAGAAATAAGATATACATCATCATCAGTTACTTGAGCATGAAAAGAAAGAAAGAAAGGAGTTAATAAACATACGACGTGAAGCTTCTCCTACCATTTAAAGTAATTGGGAAACCAAATGATGTGGACAGAGCACTTTTCTGTAATTAGTACCAATTTGGGAGGTATATCAATGGGCCGATAAGCGGAGAGGGAAATCGGATCCCAGAGGATTAGTGGGATCCACCCCTGCGATTCACATTAAACATTCAGGAAAACTAATCAATAAACAAATATTCATGAGATTTAAGCTCACTGTGCTGTTTTTAAGCGTAGCACAAGGTTTGCTATTTTCCTACAAAAATAAAAAGTTTACATGGACTCTTATTTCCCGCTTCAGATATCTGGTATATCTTCGTATTTAAAAATAGTGGGGAATATTTTTTTCTATTTATCCATTATTTATTTTTTTATTATTTTGGAACATATCTTAAATTTTGTGTTCTAAAATAGTAGTCTTCAAACCCCGAACTGGTTGCAGAGCGTCCATTAAATTTTTTCTATTTTTATTTTTCGTGGTGTATTTTTCTTCACTGTACCAAGGATGCCAACTGCTCCGCTTTCTGGAATAGTTTTAATAAAGTGGTATCAAATTATATATTAAAATTCGTTAAAGAAGGATAGTTAAGCTTACTTTTCAATGGTATAACCAGTAGATTGATGCTTTAACGTTGCATTTTATATCATACTTATAATTTTTTATAGTTAGTATCTGTTATTTTTTAAAGTGTTACGGCAAAACTCTGAAATAAATCTATGGTATAAGAGTTAAGTGTAATCGTAGCGAAATATTATTATTTTGACGGAGACAAAACTTTTTTTAAGGAAACAGATCAATTTTTTATTGCCTTCAATTAAGCATTAAAAATAAACCCTGAAAACAAATTACTGGAAATTCTGATTAATTAGCGGGGTAAACAGAAACAAATAAACGTCTAGCATGAAAATTGTTAACTATACGTGTTACATGCATACGTTATACGACACACTTTAGTATTCAAAGAAAACATACAAAAATAAGCCCAATTAACCATCGCCTAAAAGCCTCTACACGGTTTGTTATAAGTAGTCTGCGCAGAGTATTTAAGAAGTGAACTGGTTGTGCGCATCGCATGGATACAATTTCTGTTTAAAAAGTGACTGAGATAAATTTATCATATGTATTTGAGAATTGAATCTGTTGTGGTAGAGAAGTAAACAAGACAAACCAATTATATTCATAAATTAAACAAATTTTTTGACATATATTTGCTACCACTTTCTTATTTTTACTAGATTTTCTATTAAAGGCCTCATTCGCATACCTGCCAACTTTTAATCCCTTCCATTATCATTTTTCCCAGTGGTATTAAAATGGAATTCAAACTTCAATTATAAGCAAACAAATACGTTGCATTTGAGAAAACTTAAGTTGACAACCATGATAGTACCGCATATTAATATATGTGCTTAATTTTTGAAAGAATAGTGGTGATCAAAATCATTTAAAAATTAAGTTTATAAAAGAAAAATAGTATATATTTACTACCACTTTAAATATGAAAATAAAATCTTCCGGAAAATCCGGAAGGATTGGCAGGTATGCATTCGTCAATTGGTTTATCTCCATAATGGTCTGATCGGACTACCTATAAAAAACCATGTGGATGCTTTCAGTTGTAGGAGGCGTTGAATTAAGAACTGCGGGGAGAAAAAAAATCGTGAATGGCTATTCTGAAGTGTTTGAGATGGTCGTAGTTAGAAACAAAATTCATCAAAATAAGTTTCCGTTTTAAGTCTGATTTAGTAACAGATTGATGTATTGTCTCCATAATTACTGGATATCGGTCTTTTTTTTCCCCATTCTTTAGTAAATTAAGCATAGCTTTTATAAAATTGACGAGGTTGGTTGATCCTTGTAGCGGGAAGTCACTCGCGTGATCTGCTTTATTTATAAAAGCGGAAAAGTGTCCGACCATCACTATCCCATATGTTACTATCATTTACCATATGGAGCTACTAAGTTAATTTAATTAGTATCTGAATTACATTGAGAGACAATAAAATATTCATAGAAATTATAACTTGCATACTAATCACATACCTGCCAACTCTCCCGGATTTTGAGGGAGATTTTATTTTCATATTTAAAGTGGTAGTAAATATATACTATTTTTTTCTTTTATAAATTTAATTTTTAAATGATTTCGGTCACCACTATTCTTACAAAAATTAAGCTTATATATTATTATGCGTTACCAGAGATGCCAACTTGCTCCGCTTTGTGAAATAGCATTTTCTAGTGGTAGCGAAATTTAAGTTACTATTAGTTTACTATTATTCATTTTAAGTAATTTTCACACCACTAAATATCAAAAATTATAAGTATCATGTAAAATGCAACGTTAAAGCATTCATTTACTGGTTACTCTATTAAAAAGTAGGCGTAACTATCCTTCTTTAAGGAATTTTACAACATAATTTGCTACCACTTTATTAAAATTATTCCGGAAAGCGGAGCAGTTGGCATCCCTGCGTTACCATCATGGTTGTCAACTTAAGTTTTTTCAAGTACAACGTATTTGTTAGCTTAAAATTGAAGTTTTAATTCCATTTTAATACCACTGGGAAAAATGATAATGGAAGGGATTAAAAGTTGGCAGGTCTGTAATCATATATTGAGGAGACAAAATCAATATCAATGAAAATATAAAGACAGATGACGGAAAAGTAAACATTAAAGACGAAGTTAATTTTCTCCATCATTTTATACCAGTTGTATGCTTAGTTACATGATTCGCTGAAATATTTATTTATTCTTAATGACAATACAAAGCTTAAATTAACCCTTTAATGGGCCCTTTATTTCTAGTAAAGTTAAATTAAAGTATTTTTGGAATTGAAATTGTTTTAAGAACAGTAATTGATATAACAAGAAAAAAACTCATTTAGTTTATAAAAATGCCATTTTTTTGGTGATAAATATATTTAACATGACCTACTAGGAACTTAATGGCTTTTAGTTTTCTTTATTTATAAAATAAATTCCTTAAATGCTACAAACTTCAAAAGGAATTATGTATTTTATAACTTTTATACGCTTTTTAAAAGTGACAAATGGTTACCAATTTTATTCAAACTCACTTCAAGAAATCTGAAGTTATTGAAAAATGGAAACCTAAATTAAAAGTGGTAAAACGTGGTGATAAGTATACTTACCACGGCCTTCAAAAGGGTTAACTTAAGAAAGCTACATTTATTGTGAACAGTTAAATCTTTATTACTATTAACTTATTATGAATTAAATGATAAATTATATAACAAATGATATTGTAAATTATATTTGTTATAAATAGCATTTTTTCTTTATTAAATTATTAGAGATTTCATGCATTTTGAAAAGTTTATTTTTCTTCATAAATTCAATATTTTACCCTTTGCACTCGATAGGTGGCTCCCAGTCATCAATGTCGCCTGTAAATTACCCACCACTCAAATTATGAAATTTTTCTCATCTTAATGTTTAGTTACCACTTCATTCAGCATACATGCCAACTCTTCCGGATTTTCCGGAAGATTTTATTTTTATATTTAAAGTGGTAGTAATTATATATTATTTTTTCTTTTATAAACTTAGTTTTTAAATGATTTTGATCACCACTATTCTTACAAAAATTAAGCACATATATTAATATGCGTTACTATGATGGTTGTCAACTTAAGGTTTCTCAAATACAACGTATTTGTTTGCTTAAAATTGAAGTTTTAATTCCATTTTAATACCACTGAGAAAAATGATAATGGAAGGGATTAAAAGTTGGCAGGTATGATTCAGTGATCTCCGGGTATTAAGAGGCAAGTTTGTGAAAACTCTATCAAAGTGTTAGAAAGACTTCGAATGCAAAAGGTTAACACTAGTTTTACGGACGTTTCTTATATATCTATCTCTACGAACACGCCTCAATTTGACGCATGAACGAATACCACGGGTGAAAGCGATACGGAAAAGCTGGTAGTAAACTCATTTCAGTTTTAACATGCTTTCGGGAGGAGCTAAACTATTCTCTTTTATAATTATTCAGCTATATCTACTTTTCTATAAAGAAAAAAGCTGCTTTTTTATCTATGCTAAAATTGTAAAAATATTACGGTAGTTACAGAAATGTAATGTTTCTTGAAAAAAATGCTACAACGAAATGCCTTTCATACCAGTTTTTGCTCTTTTCCGTCTCGCTATATATAGGCTTTCAGCAGTGACGAATACATATACATACCTGCCAACTTTTAATCCCTTCCATTATCATTTTTCCCAGCGGTATTAAAATGAAATTAAAACTTCAATTTTAAGCAAACAAATACGTTGTATTTGAAAAAAATTAAGTTGACAACCATGATAGTAACGCATATTAATATATAAGCTTAATTTTTGTAAGAATAGTGGTGATTAAAATCATTAAGAAATAAGTTTATAAGAGAGAAAATAGTATATATTTACTATCACTTTAAATATGAAAATAAAATCTTCCGGAAAATCCGGAAGAGTTGGCAGGTATGCATATAAGAGCACGTACAGAAATGCCTACTTGATCCGGACAGCAAATATATTTTTTAAAGTGGTAGTTTATCAATTGTGATTCTTGGTTTGATAAATTCACATACCTGCCAACTTTCACTCTTTCCGAGAATGTATTTTCAAAGTGGTTGTAACGCAATAAACGAAAAACAATCTGACTCAAAAATATGTTTATATTTTGATCCCGTTGAAATTCGCTTGGGTAAGGATTATTATGCTTTCATATAATTATTGTAATTATTTATATGTAGTGGTGGTCAAACTCATTTATAATAATCATCATAATTCAAAAAGTTAATTGGAATAACCTGACTATTGCTACCACTTTAAATATGAAAATAAAATCTTCCGGAAAATCCGGAAGAGTTGGCAGGTATGAATTCAATTTAGTAGATTTTCGTTCACCACTATTTCTAAATAATTCTTAAGCTTATATAATTCCCCACTTTATATAATCGATATTTACTTAGTTGCTATTTCCCATTTTTTTAAAAAATTATTTTGGTGTGCCCGAAACAGTTGGCATCTCTGCACTTAGAAAGCAATATTCTAGTATTTATTTTTCAATACTGGAACTAAGCAACTGAAACCTTCAAAATCTGACATCAATTGACATTCGTGTTTGTTCTCAACAGTTGTTTATCGCTTGTTTCATTTGAGATAACGATATCGGATAACTGATCGAAATATTGTCGGTACATTCCTATTTATTATTGATGTGATGTTTGCATGTTTACTGAAAATTTTGTCTAAATTTCGATAACGTCAAATTGACGCTTATCCGTAGAGATAGGTATAACCACAAAGAGAATTTCATTATTTCAAAGCTTTTGAAGAAAGTAGACTTCAATATATATTTACCTCGATCAATGGATACAAGTCATTACAAGAGATAAAATAAAAATGCAAACGGGTTTCGCAATTTTCCTTATAAAATTCGAAATGCGTCAAAATGACGCGTCCCGTAAACCTATGTTAATGACCGATCAATCTACTTAGTTCAATAGGAAAATAATTTTAAAAAGCGTTCTTTACTCAAGAATTAAACCATACATACACCCATAACCGAAAGAACAATATCGCTTTCGTACAGAATTAGATACCACAAAGCAACAAATATTGAAAGAATCCGCTAGCAATATGTTTGGCAGATGGATACTAAGATAAAAATATTCCTAATTGCGATATTCCGAAATATATTCTATTTCATTGGAAAGGTTCGCAACAGTTGTTGTTTTTTTTATTTATGATAGTATTACATAGCGGCCAACTCTTGCGGTTTTTCCGGAAGATTTTATTTTCATATTTAAAGTGACAGCGAAATTCATATTATTTCACTAAACTTTTTGAATAATAATAATAATTTTAAATCAGTTAGACCACCACTGCATATAAATAATTGCAACAAATATCTTAAAGCATATAATACCTACCAACTCTTCTAGATTTTCCGGAAGATTTTATTTTTATATTTAAAGTGGTAGCAATACTCAGGTTATTCCAATTAACTTTTTGAATTATAATGATAATTATAAATGAGTTTGACCACCACTACATGTAAATAATTACAATAAATTTATGAAAGGATAACAATCCTTGCCCAAGCGAATTTCAACGGGATCAAAATATAAATATATTTTTGAGTCAGATTGTTTTTCGTTTATTGTTTTGCAACCACTCTGAAAATCCATTCTCGGAAAGAGTGAAAGTTGGCAGGTATGGCATATTATTCCTAACGATAGCGATTTTCAACCTGATTAAAATATAAATATATTTTTGAGGAAGATAGTTTTTCGGTTATTGTATTACTATCACTTGGAAAATCCCTTCTCGAAATGAGTGAATGTTGCATGCCCTCCAACTTATGAGGATTTTGAAAATAATTCTTTCTAGTGGTAGCGAACCAAAGTAGAAATTTTTAAAGCAAATGGATCTCTCATAAAACTTTTATCAGAACTTAAGAATCTAGCCATATGGCCTGCACTTTTACAAGTAATAGTGGACAAGTTACGCTAAAATTAATTTTTTTTAAATATTAAGACATTAATTTTGCTACCGTCTGAAAAGAAGATTTCTGAAACTACGGAAATTCCGTAGCAGTTGGAGGGTATGTATAAATATTTAATAGTTTTTAAAACATTGGATATATCGGAACAAAACAATTCTTTCAACAGTAATTAAAACATTTTTCATTCTCTTGTCATTAATATTTAAAACTTTTAACCTGGTTTTCGACTTGAATTTGTCAATTCTTAAATGCTTGAAAACATTATTTATTGAAAAAAATATTTAATATTTATAATAATATTTAATATTTTTAAAACAATGCATAAATCGGAACAAAACAATTCTTACAACAGTAAATAATACCTTTTTCATACTCTTGACATTAATTTTCAAAACTTTTAACCTAGTTTTTGACTTGAATTTATCAATTCTAAAATAGAATTTATGCTTGAAAACGTTATTTATTCATGTTTTATATGTGCACATGCAAATTGGAAGTACTCTTCCAAAGAACTCAAACGCCACACAACAAAATGCATAAATCTGCAATAAAACATGATTTCTTTTCCTTTCCTAAGATTGATCAATAACCCCATTCTGAAAAGCAATGGAAGAAAGAAATTTACGAACGCAATTTTTTTCACTCAACTCCGCCAAATCATACTTTTCAATATTTACGAATGTACGTCGTAGAGGGAAAGAAAAGGATTGGGATTTTCTCGAGAGGTAGAAATTTCATAAAATCAGTTTCTTAGACCATGAGGTATCAAAGCAATTCAGGCGAAGAACAAATTGAGAACAAGAGCAGCTGAAAAATAAAACATGTTCAAGTAAAATAAAAAAGAGGTGTAGCATTTGGGCTTAGTCCAAAACATTAAGGCAAAGTCTTCACTTTGACAAATAATATATTCCCCATTGACACCCGCCTCCGATTCGATTTCCCTGACGCTTTATTTTATTGCCGAACTGCAGAGGGAAAAATCTGCCGCTTCGAATGTAAATTCTAGGAGAAGAAAAAAAAAAGTGGAAGTTGAAGTTAGGGAATCAACAGCAGAAACAATCGGGGGACAAAAATGGGGTGAGAAAGGAAAGGGGGGTGGAATCCGGAAGCCGTAAGGTAACCACTTGAGTCCAGAAACGAACCATTCTGACTCAGCATTTCATCTACCCTCTTTCAATGATAATGGTGGATTATGGGAAAAAAGAGTTGTTGCCATTCAAGTCAGCAATACTTGTTTGAAAATGAAGAAATGAGAAAAGTCGAGCACCAATCGTGGGGTTATACAAATGCAAATTAAAATGAGAAGTTTTAACCCATTTGTACTTAGCCTCCTTTTAAAAGGAGGGTTTCTTTCTTTAATAAAACTAAAGAGTGGTAACATGAGTGTTTCATTTTTAAGATTTATTCTGAAAACAAAAAATTGCTATAATATATTAACAAAAAAAACGCATAATACATTAATTTTAATATTTAGACTTGAAACTGAACTCGTAACGCAACACTTTTTAAAAACTAATGTGGTAGGCAACAGAATAATCAATTTTGAGGTTTTTTGCGAAGTTTTTCCAGTGGTAGTTAACTGAAACAGAAACTTTTAAAACTAATAACATTTTTCAGGTCATAAAAAAATCTTTCGTAGTCGGGCCTAAAAGTAACATGCGAAATAAAGAAAACTAGGAGACAAACCAAATTATTAATTGGTGGTTTTAAGGAGGCAGAAATCTTATTGACATAACATACTTTGTATTACTAAACTCCTGCTAGGACAGAAATTGGTGGTTTTAAGTAGGCAGAAATCTTAATTAAATTACATACTTTGTATTACTAATCTCCTGCCAGGACAGTATCTGTCCTCGCTGGATCCATACATAAAATATATTTGCTGTAATAATGTGTTATGTTTATATCTGATGATATTTATATATTTGTTATAACTGTTAAAGAAAATTGGTAGTCATGGGTATTTTATTCCTCCCGAAAATAAATTAACTAAATTGAAATTTTTTTACCTCTTTTTGCTCATTTCCTTCTTGATATATATATTTTATAACCGTCGTTGAATAGCTGATCCAATTCTGGGCTTACGACTACCAATGTTCAACTCCGTATCCTTGTAATTTTGATCCCAATCCTGAAGACAAGGGAGCTACTGGATAGGTAGCCTCAGAGATATTGATTTGTTATGGGAACTTGGATGACTCTGTGACCCGGACCGATTTAGCGTGCATCAGTCACCATTACTACACAGGGAGTCTTCGTCTGGAGGGGATCGAATCCACGTCCTGTTGGACAAGGACACAGTGCCCTACCAACCAGGCTATTCCAGCCCCGTCCTGATATATATAAAAACTTTCAACCCTGTTCGTAGACTATCTGCTCTTTCAAACACCTGTAGGGCCTGATCTAAAAATCATACCTGCCAACTTTTAATCCCTTCCATTATGATTTTTCCCAGTGGTATTAAAAAGGAATTAAAATTTCAATTTTAAGAAAAAAAAACGTTGTTTTTGAAAAAGCTTAAGCTGACAATTATGATAACACATATTAATGTATATGCTTAATTTTTTTAAGAATATTGGTGATCAAAATCATTTAAAAATTAAGTTTATAAAAGAAAAATCAGTATATATTTACTACCACTTTAAATATGAAAATAAAATTTTACGCCAAATGCGTAAAAGTTGGCAGGTATGAAAAATGTGAGGGTGTCCAACTAAATTTACTTGCTCAGTATTTATGAGATTCCTATAAATTATTTGTAACATGAGTAAATTACCATATATTAGTAAATTTGAACTTATATTNACTAGTGGGCTGTGCCCCCTGCTCGCTAACGCTCGCCAACCCCCAAAAATTGCTACGCAATCTCATATGGTTTGCTTCGCAAACCAAGCTCGCTTCGCTCGCTACCAACTTAGGTACATTGCAAATGCACAAAATTCTAAGAATTCAAAACAATCATTCAAATCCATATAACAACTTTTTTTTTTAAAAAAAAAATTACATCTTCTTAGTAAATACTAAATCATTAAAACAAATTTGAAATCTTAAGATAAAATTTCTAAAACTGATATCTCTTTAAAAAGGTTAAAATTTTGGCTATAATTAATCTATAAAAAATTGAAATAAGTGAATTGTAATGGAAAAACCTGCATAAACAAATGAATTCTAGTAAAACATATAAATTCGTGATATAAATCAAAAATCGTCAAATAAATTCGTAAAAAAAAATCGCTTTCGACAAAATACTAAAATAGAAATCTATCGACAAAGACTACTCGCTTCTGCCTAGCTTATGCTCTCTCTGGTTATTTCAGTTTCCGTTTTTAAAAGCGCTATATGTTGAGTCATCTTAGCTAAATTTGGCATGTGACATTTTTAGCGGCAATCATTGGTCGATTTTCTAGCGTTGCCATTCGGGGAGTTGTAATGAGGCTTTTTTTGTCGCCGTATAAGAGAAATATATATATAGATTATATAATAAATGATATTATAAATTATATTTGTTATAAATAGCATTTTTTCTTTATTAAATTATTAGAGATTTCATGCATTTTGTAAAGTTTATTTTTCTTCATAACTTCAATATTTTACCCTTTGCACTCGATAGGTGGCTCTCAGTCATCAATGTCGCCTGTAAATTGCCCACCACTCTAAACGTGAAATTTTTTTCATCTTAATGTTTAGTTACCACTTCATTCAGTAATCTCCGGGTATTACGAGGTAAGTTTGTGAAAACTCTTTCAAAATGTTAGTGGTTGCTTCCATTTTTTTGACTGTTAAAAAGACTTCGAGTGTAAAGGGTTAACACTAGTTTTACGAACGTTTCTTATATATCATCTCTATGAACACGCTTCAATTTATCGCATGAACGAATACATATAAGAGCACTTACAGAAATGTTTACTTGATCCGGACAGCAAATATATTTTTTAAAGTGGTAGTTTACCAATTGTGATTCTTGGTTTGATATAGTTATTCAATTTAGTAGATTTTCATGCACCACTATTTCTAAATAATTCGTAGGCTTATATAATTCACCACCTCAAATGGTGCAAAATTTACTTAGTAGCTATTTACAGTTTTTTAAACATTTTGGCGTGTCCAGAGCAGTTAGCATTATATACCGTAAGAAAAAACATGAGATATATATATTTATGAAATATTCTAGTATTTTATTTTTCAATATTGGAACTAAGCAACTGAAACCTTCAAAATCTGACATCAAATGACATTCTGTGTTTGTTCTTTCTCTTATTGCTTATCGGCAACTGTTGTTTATCGCTTGTTTCATTTGAGATAACGATAACGGATCAAATTATTGTGGGAACATTCCTATTTATTATTGATGTGATGTTTGCATGTTTACTCAAAATTTTGTTTAAATTACGATCGCGTCAAATTGACGCGTATCCGTAGAGATAGGTATACCACAAAAGAATTTCAATATTTTAAAGTTTTTGAAGAAAGTAGACTTCAATATATATTTACCTCGATCAATGGATAAAAGTCATTACAAGAGATAAAATAAAAATGCAAACGGGTTTCGCAATTTTCCTTATAAAATTCGAAATGCGTCAAAATGACGCGTCCCGTAAACCTATGGTAATGACTAGGACTGGGCTATAAATCGATGTATCGAGGCATATCGATTTAACTCATATATCGGCAAGACGATACAGTGACTTTCATTCAAGGCGATGCATCAGAAATCTGATTTAAGCCGTCGAGTCAAGACAACGAGCTCAAAACGATATAGCGATATAAGACATGCAAGGATATAAGATAACGATATAGAGATATAAGACTCTTCTCTTACGTTCCGATGTCGACTCGCGCTGTGGAAGACGATGTTCGTTTCGTTATGTTGAAATGGCCTTGATTGGTGAGCTGTAGAATCAGAATCAAAGTTTTGAGAACACATATCGTTATATCTCGCATTTTCCTTTTCGCACCTCTTAGCTTTTATTTTCTTTGTCGTGACTTTTCTAGTAGATTATTTTCAGTGGGACTAACTTCGTGATCGCCGATGTTACCTTGTTCTGAAGGCAATCTAATATTGAAAAGAATATATAAAGAAGAGTTTCTTCATTAATTAAATAAGCTTTCTTTTAAAAAAACTTCTTTTTATTTTTAAATGTGAAAATTATCGGCAATCTAATTTAGGCGCCCATAAAGAATTGAATTTGTTAGGTTATTTTTTTACTTTCTTTTAATTTATTAAAAACTTTTTGGATGAAACTTCTAATAATTTAATGAGTTTTTATTACTGATTTTAAATTTATAAATCTTGTTGTTTTTATTTTTAGAAATAAAGTTAAAACAAAATTTATTTTTGTCATTTGGATTTGGAAGTCAATCAACTTTGTTTATACAAAAAAATTTGAAAGGTTTGCGTATTTTATTCATTTTTTTTAAATCATTTAGCACTTTGTTTTATTAGAGAGTATAATAATTTTTTTTTAAAAGTATTCTTTTCATATTAGTTGGTAATTAGCTAAATATATTATCGAATATCACAATTTCCTTAGTTTTAAGAAATTAAATCTTACTTTGTTTTCATTCATAATTCGGTCATTATTTTATTTAATTTAATTATTTATCTGAAATGATAAGGTCCCGCAGTGGACTGATCGTCAAGACACGGCTCCCTGCAGATCACAGAAGTCAAGCATCACTGGCTGCGGTCAGTGTGCAGGTGAGTGGCCACTTGGGCGGGTCTGCGTAGGGACCGAGGGTGTGCGGTATTGGTCCTCGTTAAACTGTTCTACCGTAAAGTGCTCGACTTCGCGTGCAAGTCGTCGAGCTACCGAAGCGGGGGTGCCATCCCATCTGCAGAGGATTAAAATTGTGATGGCATGTCTCCGGATCATCCTCAGGAATGTTTCCCAGACCGTCGGCAATAGCCCATTGTGCAGCTCTAGTGAGACGTAAATGAACTATAATAGAACTATAATAACTGAAATGATAATAATAAAAAATAGTGTTTTAAAAGCGTTTTTTTTTTCTAAAATTTATTTAGCACTTTGCTTTAAACATACAAATCATTTTTAACGTTTCATTTAGAAATTGAACATTACGATTAAACTTAATAATTATGTAATTATTTATGCACAATAGTACAAGAAAATATTAATTTGTAAAAAACACTTTAAAAATTTTTTTAACTCTTTGTTTTACGCGTATTAAGAATTTCTAAACAAGCATTTCAATAAATATTTTAAGTAAAATTTGTACATTGTAATCAATTTATTTAATATCTTTCTTAAGCAAAACATATATATCTTCAAATTTATAAATTGATTTAAATCAATCTGAGTATGAAGTTTTGATAGAAATCTGAGTTTCTGTGCCTTACAAGTAAATGAAATTCAAAAATACTATATCGCGATACAAAACTGACGATGCATCACGATATATAATTTCTAATATCGCACAGTCCTAGTTATGACCGATCAATCTACTTAGTTCAATAAAAAAGAATAAATATTCCTAAATATATTCTAGTTCATTGGAATGGTTCGCAAAAGTTTTTTTTTTAATTTATGATAGTATTATGATGAGGAGACCTGCTACTTTACACCGTTGAGAAATAAATAATACTCACAGAAGTAATTCAAAGTTTTGAAACTACCGTTTTAGAAAATAGAGTATATGTAATAAATAATTTTAAATTTAAAAAAAATTGTTCAAAACAACTTTTTTCAATCCTTTTGCAGATGTGTCTTCTAGCAATGTAATTGGCTGGTAGATACTGAGGGGAAAAAAAAGAGAAAAATTCATGAATATAGTCTGTTTCATTGAAATACTTCGAAAAATTTTTCTCTCTGTTAGTTGTGTTAGTAATTAATAATATAAAGGATTTCTTACGAGTTTTGAAAAAAGGTTGTTAAGTATTCTACTTTTAAATCTGAAAATTTCTTCTGTTCTCGTATCGCTCTTGAATAGACTTCTCAACAATTAAAAAGTGGTTCAATTTCAATTATAAACACAACAAAATATAATTACGTCAGCCTGAAAGTTCTGTAGGTGAGAAAAATAAGTATTTTCAAGTATACAAAAGAAGCCTTTATTTACATTCAAATTTTTATATTTTCTAATGCACCAGGCTTTTTAACGTAATTACGGATATTTCTTCGTCGCTGTTTTTAAATTCGATATTGGTTTCACTCTACAAACTACAGTTTTTATGCAATTTCATAATATATTCCTATGTAGAATTTTTTTAAAATTTAATTTGAGTGACTAATAAGAGTTCCCACTTCTCTACTACGTAGAAAGTGGTTGGAAGAATGGGATAATACATTTACGTTAATGATGCGATACATTATGTTTTTCTGTAATGGAAAAAATAATCGATATACTAATTTTTTACATTACAAGCAAACATTATTAATTCATAGGAACCATTTATCACAGTCGTGTTCATTACACAACATATACATAGACGCCACAGGCGACTAAAATGTAAAAAGTGGTAGAAAATTTATTTATTTATCATCCTTTCTTCTTCTTCAGGAGCGCAACAGCCCTTTGCAGGCCTTGGCTCTTGGTTACATAGCCCTCGGGATCGACAACACACACAAACCACACCACCACGATAAGGTGGGAACACCATCGGTGCAGTTGTCATCCTTTAAATTATGCAATAACACTATGACTTACATATCAACTTGTTCCTATTCAAATGAAAATCATTTTCGGAATCCACTTTCAATAGTAAACTCATACCTGCCAACTCTCCCGGATTTTGCGAGAGAATTTATTTTCACATTTAAAGTGGTAGTAAATATATACTATTTTTTCTTTTATAAATTTAATTTTTAAATGATTTTTATCACCAATATTCTTACAAAAATTAAGCACATATATGAATATGCGCTACTATCATGGTTGTCAACTTAATTTTTTTCAAATACAACGTATTTGTTTGGTTAAAATTGAAGTTTTATTTCCATTTTAATACCACTGGGAAAAATGATAATGGAAGGGATTAAAAGTTGGCAGGTCTGGTAAACTGTATCATACCATGTAAAAATAAGTCCATATAATAAATTTTTCCGGAATGATAGATGTGCTTGTAGTAAGTCGATCACTACAGGTGGGACATATGTATCCCACCATTAAGTACGGCTGGGACATATATGTCCCAGCCTCTAAATTGATAACCGCTTGTCAGAAAAATCCCAAATACTAAATTTGCCTTATTTGTGACCTATTTTGTCCTTTTGAATAATAAATGGGACAAAAAAAATCATTTTTTAAAATTCGTAGTCACAGGGTTAATACTAATTATATTATTAACCCCTGCAATAGGCGATATGGACGAGGCGACCAAAAGTTTAGTTCTCTTAATTTTGATTTTACTTTTTGCGTGTTTCGCATTATCTCGAGGAATCTCTTAATTTTGATTTTACTTTTTGCGTGTTTCGCATTATCTCGAGGAATTTTCAAGCGCATCGAAACATGTTGTACACAGTTATAAAATTCGTTTATCCAAGTATCTATGCAAAAAATAGCTTTAAATAATTATTTATAATTTATTATTATTTTTGTGATTACGTTTTAAAAATATACTTGAATATTAAGGCATAAAAATTATTAAATCATTATAAATAAAATATTCAGCTTCCTTTCACTTGAGAGATGTTAAAAAATAAATAATATTCATTGAGGTTGTTCGAAATTTTGAAACTACCGTTTCCGAAAATGGAATATATTTAATAAAGATTTTTAAATTTGTTATATGTTAGTTGATTATTACGATATACATAAATTTTTATTGAAGGTATCTTCTAGCAATAAATTAGGCTGGTGGATACTGAGAAAGAAAAGAGAAAAATTCACGAATATTATCAATTTCATTGATATAATTCGAAGAAGTTTTTTTGATTTAAGTTGTGATAGCAAATAATAATAAAAAAGGACTTCTTTTTAGTTCAGGAAAAAGGTTGATGAATATTCTTCTTTTAGATCTGAAAATTTTTTTTGTTCTTGCGCATCGATTTTGAATAGGTTTCCAAACAATTAAAAAGTGATTCAAATATAAACTCAACTATTTTTATTTTGGTCTGTCTGAAAGTTCTGTCCACGTAGAAACACGTACCATTTTCAAGCATGCAAAAGGTGCCTTTACTCATGCCATAATGAATTACACTTTTTTTATTATCAAATGTATTAGTTTTCTGAACGAAAGTTTTGGATAATTATGCATCGTTTATTTCAAATCCACAATCTGTATCACTCTACAAGCAACAGCTTTAATGCAATTTAATAATAAGTATCTTTGAAGGAGTTTTTAAAATTTGAGTGAATATTAAAAGCTACCACCTCTGTGCTTCGTAGTAAGTAGTAAGATAAATGTGATAATACATTTTAGTGCATGATGCGATACGTTATATTTGTAATGGAGAAATAATCTATAGTATTTTATCCATTACAAATATTATTATATAATTCATAGGAACCATTTAACGTAAATTCGTGTTCCTCACACAAAATATGCAGGTCACCACAGTAGACAAAAAATGTAAAAAGTGGTAGAAATTTTATTCATTTTTAATAATTTCCCTGCCAGTTACAAAGTTTGTGATCTAGACATTTTAATGCTTTCGAAATGTTTAACCGGTTAACGCCCAGCGTCATATGTATGGGACAGTTCCTTTTTTCAAAGACATTCATTGTGGTGGGAAACTTTCTTCAGAATTTTCATTTATCTGGGTGAATTAAAAGATTCTCAGATACCACAATGATTTAGTTATTTCTGACTAGATCTAGAATTAAAAGGAGAAAGTACTTTTTGATTGCCCTAACAGTAGAAAAATCAATTAATTTCGATAATATATTATACCACCTTTTCCATAAAACCACTTCTTGTATCATTTCAATATATGAAGTCGGGACAAAACGGGTTAATTGGAAGGATTTGCTAGATTTTTTTTTTTTTTTAAAGCAAAATCAATCATAAATTTCCCGATTTCTGGAGAGCACCAGTCTCAATGACTACAGCAATATCGCTTCCCCACGTGACGCATGTGGACATATAAATAATATTCATCATGAAATATTTTAGATTTTTAAAACTACCGTTTCAGAAAATAAAATATATTTTATAATAAAATTTTAGCAAAAAGTTAATTGTGAAAAGATATAGTAAGCAAAAAATATTTATTGGAAGATTGCGCTAGCTATGTATTTGTATACCTGTCAACTCTTCCGGATTTTCCGGAGGATTTTATTTTCAAACTTAAAGTTGTAGTAAATATATACTATTTTTTCTTTTATAAATTTAATTTTTAAATGATTTTGATCACCACTATTCTTACAAAAATTAAGCACATATATTAATATGCGTTACTATCATGGTTGTCAACTTAATTTTTCTCANTAATTTTAGCGTAACTTGTCCACTATTACTTATAAAAGTGCAGGCCATATGGCTAGATTCTTAAGTTCTGATAAAAGTTTTATGAGAGATCCATTTGCTTTAAAAATTTCTTCTTTGGTTCGCTACCACTAGAAAGAATTATTTTCAAAATCCTCATAAGTTGGAGGGTATGACTTAAGTTTTCTCAAATAAAACGTATTTGTTGGCTTAAAATTGAAGTTTTAATTCCATTTTAATACCACTGGGAAAAATTATAATGGAAAGGATTAAAAGTTGGCAGGTATGTATTTGGCTGGTGGGTAGTACTAAGAAATCAAGAAGAATAAATTTATTCGTAGGTTGGAAAGGTTCGGAAAACTTTTTCTTAATTACGATTGTAATTAGTGCTAAAAGGGACTTATTCTGGATTCAGAAAAAGTGTTGAAAAGTATTCATTGAGATCAGAAAATGTCTTCTGTTCTCGCTTTTGAATTTTAAAATATATAAAATATTACATCGTTTTTAGGAATGTAATTTTAATTGTATACAATAAAATATTCAGCTTTCTTTTACTTGAGAGATGTTGAAAAATAAATAATATTCACTAAGGATGTACAAAATTTTGAAACTACCGCTTCAGAAAATAGAATATATTTAATAAAGAACTTTAAATTAAGAATTAAATTTTAATTTGTTTGAATCCTTTTCTTAGTGTTTATGAAAGGTATCTTCTAGCAATAAATTCGGCTGATGGATACCGAGAAAAAAAAGAGAAAAATTTACGAATGTAATCAATTTCATTGATATACTTCAGGGATGCCAACTGCTCCGCTTTCTGGAATATTTTTAATAAAGTGGTATCAATTTATATAGTAAAATTCGTTAAAGAAGGATAGTTACGCCTACTTTTTAAAAAAGTTACCAGTAGAAGGATGTTTAAAAGTTGCATTTTATATGATACTTATAATTTTTGATATGTAGTGGTGACAAAATTACTTAAATTGAAAAATACTGAACTGAAAGTAACTTAAATTTCGTTACCACTAAAAAATACTATTTCACAAAGCGGAGCAAGTTGGCATCCCTGTATACTTCAAAAAAGTTTTTTTTCTTTCTAAAGTTGTGTAAATAATAAATCGGACTACTTGTGAGTTCAGAAAATAGATTGATGAATAATCTTCTTTTAGATCTGAAAATTTCTTCTGTTCTCGCGCATCGTTTTCGAACAGGTTTCCTAACAATTAAAAAGTGATTCAATTATATAAACACAACTATTTGTGATTTGGCACGTCTGAAAGTTCGGTCCGCGAAGAAACGCGTACCATTTTGAAACATGCAGAAGGAGCCTTTACTCTAAAGTGACCACATTTTCATTGAGACAAATGGGATGAAATGAGAAATACAATTTCGTTACATCTTTTTATTGTATACATTCATATACTTGTATAAAAATGTATTTATTATTAGTTATTGGTAACTATAAAAATATTTGTAAAAAATGATAATTTGATCATCATGGTTTTTAATCAAATTAAATTTTTTATTTAAAAAAAATTATGATTTTCTTTCATGGTCATATTTTTTTTTGATCCGAGTGAATACTTTGCAATAGATTCGGATCATTTATTAAAATCTCGTGAAATATTTCACATGAATTGGTCAAATTATATTTTACACTTAAAATAGATTTTAAAGTTCAACTGCGTTTTTTCAGTTGTCCATATTTTATTGATGCTAGAAAAAACACGTTCTGTTGCTGCATTTGTTCCTGGAGGGGAGAGCGCGAATTCTACTATTTTCAAAATATTTTGATAATGAATATTATTCTGTTTAAAATGAAGGAATAACTCAGTTCATTTTTTGTCTTGTTTCCATACTTGCAGACAACCTACATTTAATTTTTTCATCTGTAACATATCTTTTTACCAATGACACCTCATCAAAAAGATCATTTTCGCAAATATTATTTCTCGGAAAATGGTTACTAATATGTTCAAAAGATTTTTCCACTTATTCTCATAAAATCTTCTTTTTTAATGTCACCCAATGGAAATTTTTAATATCTTCGAATTGAACTGTCCATTCTTCAATATATTCCAAGCAGTTATTACAAATTTTTTTGACTTGTTTCAGAGAAACAGGTCGTTTAATGACACCTTGTTTATCCAACCTAGTGATGTCTTTTCGAATAATTAAAGGAATGTAATCGTTATCAATTCTCTCTTGCAATTTTGTTTTTAAATTATTGCTTTCATTTGACACTTCCATAAGAGAACTTTGGTCCCCTTTAATAATTTTCACAGCGTTGTGAAATAATGTAGCTTGGTTGTGGATGAACTGAAGCCAAATCTGTGATGTGTCATTTTCAAAAAAGAGCTGCAATATTCTTGGACATTCATCTTTTGATAAAAAGTATGATATTAATGGCTCGTATATTTTCAAAATATTTTCTACAGCTGGTATAAGAACTAGCCATCGTGTTTTGCTGTAACCAAGAATTCTTTTATATTCGATTTCGGCGCTTTCACAAAAATCCTTCAAACTTTCAACACGCACAGTATATATATAAAAATACGAATAAATTTTTGCAATAATATTTTCAACATCAACTGGAAGTAAGTCAGAGGTTGTTTGAATAGTATTATGTAGAATGTGCGCTGCGCAATCTACTCCAATAATTTTTTGGTTCAAATGTTCGTTAAGTTTCGAAAAAACGTTATTGATGCCTGTTCTAGCTTTTCCACCAAAATTTGAGTTAGTGTCATCCGCTAAATAGGCAATAATTTTATTGTTCAAATTATTCTTTTTTAAAATAGCACTTGTTGGATAAAAAATTATGTGTAAAGTTTCTCCCGGCAATGAAACAAAATCTAATATTCTAATTTTAATTCCTGTTTCTGGATCAAAAAATCTAACAGTTGTGGTAAGTAACTTTAAATCTTTGTGGTTGGAAGCATCAGAATATATGGATATAAATGCGCATTTTTCTAACTCTTTCTGCAATTGTGAAAACAAATACTGTGAAAAAACCGTACAAATAATTGCTTCGGTTTTTGTACTTGCACATGCAAATTTTTTGTCGTGTAATGTTTTGATCATTTGCGACGTACAATCCATTAATCTGAAACTTTGATTGCGGTTTATGGTGTGAAAAGCAAATAGCCCTTCCGCTAAAGCTAGCTGTTTTTCCGTGTTACCAAAGATAGCACTGCGAAAAAACCCTTCCATTTTAGATGAGGAAGCGGCATTATTCAAAAATCTTTTGTGCCTCTTTGTCGGCAATTAGAAAAAGGGAAAGGCTATTAAATTTTACCTTATTGACCGTTACTTTGTGGCGACTATTGCTCTACCTTCGTCAATCAAATAATGAGTCAAACAGAACGTCAAATTGAAAACAGCAAACCGCTCTGTCTAACGGCAGTCTGCTTTTATCTGAATTAAGCCGAGACGTAACGACAATGATCGAACACCAACGAGTAAATCTAACTCGGTATAATTTAGTTAATTTAGTTTACTCAACATTCATTTTATATGTTTTTTATTTCGTTATATTCACCATAATACTTAATAAATAATAGGTAATATATTTTTACAGTACATTTAAAATAAGAAAATGCAGATATTTTCAAAAAAAGCGGGACTGTCTATCACCTTCTACATCAAAAAGCCTCCACACGGTTTTTCATAAGTAATCTGCGCAGACTATTTAAAAGATGAACCACTTGTGCGCATGAACCCAAAATCTATTTTAAATTTGCTGAGAGATATTTATCATACATATTTGAGAGTAGAATCTGTAGTGGTAGACAAGTAAATAAGACAAGTCAATCATATTCATAAATTATATAAATTTTTAGTCATATATTTTCCACCATTTTCTTATATTTACTAGATTTTCAATTAAAAGGCTCTTTCGTAAACTGGTTTACCTTTATAGTGGAGAACCTATAAAAAACCGTGCGGAGGCTTTCTGTTCTTAGGAGGTGTCCCGCCAAAATCGGGACGTATGGTCACTTTACTTTACTCACGCCATAATGAATTACAAGCTTTTTTTTTTTCTAATGTATTAGTTTTCTGTACTAATCTTGGGGATATTTTTGCGTTGCTGATTTCAAATCCTCAATTGGTTTTACTCTACAAGCTACAGTTTTAATTCAATTTAATAATATCCAACCAAGATTTTTTTAAATTTAATGCGAGTGAATATTAAAAGTTCCCACTTTTCTGCTTCGTAGTAAGCGGTATGATAAAAGTGATAATAAAATTTAGTTTATGATGCGTTACGTTATGTTTGTAACGGAAAAATAATCGATATTATTTTTTCCCTTAGAAACAAATATTATTATATAATTCTTAGGAACCATTTAACATAAAGTCGAGTTCCTTTCACAAGATATGCAGGTCAGCCCAAGAGACTAAAAACGTACAAAGTGGTAGAAATTTTATTCATTTTTATTTATTTATTACCAATTTTAACTAATAATTGGATTATTAGCATTTATTACATAAAGTACTCTTTTAACTTAATCTTGTTTGCATCTCGATTTCGATGCAAAAAATTGGAAACTCTCAGTTAATATGAACTGATAATCGGAATTAGACTTATCGCATTTTGGTCATTCAAGGACCAAAACTTAAATTTTCATTACTTAGAAGCATAAATTAATTGCACTAGTTAATTAGTGCAGCAGGCAGTATTTTAAGAAATAAAATCACTCATATAAAAACACAGTTATATAACAGTATATTTGAATTTTAAGGTGTATACAGTAATATATACAGTAATATTTGAATTTCAAGGTGCATAAATTATTGAATCATTTTAAGAAACGTAATTCTAATAAAATAAAATAAAATATTCAGCTTCATCTTTCTTGAGAGATGCTGACAAATAAATAATATTCATTGAAGTAGTTTAAAATTTTGAAACTACCGTTTCAGAAAATAGAAAACACTTAATAAATAGTTTTAAATTTGCAAAAAATTATTAAACTTACTTGCTTCCTCAACTCCTACTAAAAGTGTCTTCCAGCAATTATAATTAGCTGGTAGATACTGAAAATATTTCATGAATATAGTCCGTTTCATTAAAATACTTTGATTTATTTTTTCTCTGTTGGTTGTGATAGTAATTAATAATAAACTGCTGTTTGTAGAAAATGCAACACCATGAAGGAATCATCAGAATCAAATGAAANATGATTCTTTCACGGTGTTGCATTTTCTACAAACAGCAGTTTATGAAGGATATCTTGCGACTTCAGAAAAAAGGTTGATAAGTATTCTACTTTTAGATCGGAAAATTTCTTGTTCTCCTATCGCTCTTGAATAGGCTTCTCAACAATTAAAAAACGGTTCAATTATAAACACAACAAAATATAATTACGTCTGTCTGAAAGTTCTGTGCGTGAAAGTGAAGAAAGATGGAGATAGAATATTTACGTTTATGATGCAATACATTACATTTGTTTATAATGGAAAAAATAATCTATGTGAAAATTTTTTTCATTGCATACAAATATTATTAATTCATAGGAATCATTTATCACACTGAAGTCGTGTTCCTTACACAACATATGCATAGACACCACAGGCTATTAAAATGTTAAAAGTGGTAGAAAATTTATTTATAATCTTTTGAATTATTTAATAACACTATGATTTTTATATCAACTTGTTCATATTTAAATGAAAATCACTTTCGGAATAAAAACAGGAACAAACAGGAAATAACAACTGCTCCGCCATCTACCAAATTCTAATAAATTGGTCGCAGAGTGAAACATGTGGAATTAGAATAATTACGCTCACTCTTGAAAAAGGTTACCACGTGATAACAATAATAATGTTGTATTTCTTATAATATTTTGAATATTTCAGATTACAAAAAATGAAGAAAAAAAAAGCTTAAAATAACTTTAAATTCGATATAATTAGAATTTTTTTTTTCTTTTACTATGCGAAACAAGTTGGCGTTTCTAATAATCTTATGCTTACGAAAGGTATCTTCTGGCAATAAATTTGGCTGGTGGATACTGAGAAAGAAAAAGAGAAAAATTCATGAATATAATCAATTTCATGGATATACTTCCAACATTTTTTCTCCTTAAGTTGCGATATTATTTAATAATAAAATAGACTTCTTGTGAGCTCAGAAAAAAGATTGTGAAGTATTCTTCTTTCAAATCATAAAAAAAAATTTTTTTTTTTTCGTTCCTGTGTCGCTTTCGAATAGGCTTCTCAACGATTAAAAAGTGGCTCAATTATAAACACAACAATATATAATTACAAGTCTGTCTGAAAGTTCTGTGAGTGAAAAAAAAACATATCGTTTTCAAATATTCAAAATAAACCTTTATATACGTTACAACGGGTTATACAATTCTTTTATTTTTTTATATATATATTCTAATGCACTTAGCTTTAGAACGTAATTTAGGATATTCCGTCTTAAACAGCAAATTTATATTTTGAAGTGGTAGTTTATCTATTGTAATTCTTGGTTTAATAAATTCTATTTAGTGGATTTTTATCCACCACTATTTCCATAACATTCGTAGGTTTATATGATTCACCTCTTTATAGTACTAATGTCATGTAATACCTTTTTAAAAGCAAGCAATAATAGTCATATATTTGCAAAATTTGCTTTGTAATTATTTACCGTTTTTTTTTAATTATCTTGGCATATCCGGAGCAGTTGGCATCTCTGTGACTACTGACAGTACCCAATTTTCTACTACGCAGAAAGTGGTAGGAAGAAGGAGATATTGAAGGAGATACGTTACGTTTTTTTGTAATGGAAAAGTTAATCAATCTTAATTTTTTCCATTACAAACAAATATTATTAATTCATAGGAATCATTTATCACACTGAAGTCGTGTTCCTTACACAACATATGCATAGACGCCACAGGTGGGAAAAATGCCCTAAAATTATAGTATTTTTTTTATTCATTATTCTTTTAATCATTCAATATCACTACTTACATATGACTTATAGATGTTCATATTAAAATATGCTGTTGAAATTTGCAAAAAAAAAAAAAAAAANAAAAAAAAAAAAAAAATCACGTAATAGATAATGATTTATTACAAGCCTATAATTAGCATTCGTTCCGCAAAGTTTTTAGTTTTAATTTCATCTTGCTTGTATAAAAAATAAAATAAATAAAATTGCAAAAAAATAAAAACTCTCAGTAGCATATGAACTAATAATCGGTATTTGTCCTAAGAACACATTTTAATGAGTCATGGGTAGAAACTTAAATATTCATTAGTCAATGGCATTGATTATTTGCACTCGTTAATTAGTACAGCACATAGTATTTTAAAAAACAAAAATAACTCATATAACCGCACATGTTATTAAATAATTTCTTTTCCGACAAATTCGAATTCTGTCGAAATGGTTCGAATAGTTTGGACAGGCGAGATATCAAAAGCTTAGTTTTCTTAATTTTGATTTTACTTTTTGCCTGTTTCGCAATATCTCGAGGAATTTTCAAGCAGATTGAAATATTTTGTGCACCTTTATGAAATTCTTTTACCCAAGTATATATGCAAAAAATAGCTTTAAATAATTATTTATTATTATTTTTGTGAATACGTTTCAAAAATATTTGAATTTTAAGATATATAAATTATTAAATCATTATAAGGAATGTAATTTTAAATATATAAATAAAATATTCAGCTTTCTTTTTCTTGAGAGATGTTGAAAAATAAATAATATTAATCTAGATTGTTCAAAATTTTGAAACTACCGCTTTAGAAAATAGAAAATATGAAATAAATAATTTTAAATTTTATCTATGTTAATATTATCTATATCATAGTTAATGTTCATGAAAGGTATCTTCTAGCAATAAATTTGGCTGGTGGATACCAGAGCTAAAGAGAATAAAAGGTTCATTACTTTGAAGAAACTCTCGCCGCGCCAAACTTCCGATTTTCGCCTGTTAAGTCACGGGGGCGCGAAGCTTGAACTTTTACTTCAAGTTCGGTCAAATAATGGAGCATTCTTAATTGTGACATATTCCAAGTTATTCATTGTTTTTTATAATGATTTTCCTCAGTTTTTTTTTAAGTGAATTTAAAATTATTAACGAAATGCCATGTGATTGCAACTTGCCAAAATTCTGATAGAAACACACAGGGAAAAAATATAATTTTCCGCGTGTTCCCTAAAGTAAATGAACAATTATGTGAAGAATGGCTTCAACGATGCAAATGAAATGAGCCACTAAATATAAAGTATGCACGAATATGCAGTAAGCATTTCTTGAAAGAAGATTATGAAGATTGATGTGAAAAATCGTTTGCTTGAATTGCCGATTTAGAATGATTTTAAAATTGACCTACCTCTACCAAGTGCTCTCTTACCTAAGGGAGGACTAATTGTTCCTTCAGCAGCATGGATGGAAGTGAGTCTGGAATTTGAGAACATTTTTCAGAGTGTGCATGGGACAGAAAATCAAAAAGTGTCATCAAAGAACTTATTATGGATTAGAGGGACGATATTCCGCAGTGAATAAAACAGTAATACGCTTATTTTGTTTTTCAGAACTTTTATAAGAATTCACTATCTAAATTGAAGCAGCCCAGTTACATCAAAAAGAAAGGCAGACGAAAAAATTAAAAAATGGATAAAGTCAAAGAAAAGAAAAACTTAAATGAAAAGTTTAAATAATTAATAGATAAAACTCTCCGAATTTCATAACGTAGTTTTTAAAGTTGTTATTCTAAATATTTATGATTTTTTTGATTCTATTCTTTTAAATTCAAACATCTATAAGCAATTGTAAAATTTATAATGTTATTTTATGAACCTAAATTATTATTTTGTTACAGTAATTAGCGTTTAAGGTTGTTTTTTCCTTATGATTAAGCATAAACAAATTCCCATTAACAGCATATTTTAAAATCAGGATTCAAAATTTAACCCAGCTTTACAAATTATTGTTATCGAACAATATGTAACTAAAATAGTGTCGATATATGATTAAACTTTTTTTATAGTAAAATAATAATGAAAATAAAAGTTAATAAAAATAAAAGTTAAGAAATAAAAGTTCAGTAATAAAAGTTAAAATTTCCATATAAATTATTTATAGCATCATTTACGACAACTAGTAAATTAAAGTTACTAGTAACTCGAATACTTTTCAAGCTCATCGAAACATTTTGTACGCAGTTATGAAATTCTTTTATCCAAGTATGTATGCAAAAAATTGCTTTAAATAATTACTTATAATTTGTCAATATTTTTGTGAATACGTTTTAAAAATTTTTAAATTTTAAGGTAGATAAATTATTGAAACATTTCAAGAAATGTAATTTTAAATAAAGTAAAAATTACAGCTTCCTTTTATTTGAGAGATGTTGCGAAATGCATAATAGTCACAGAAGTAGTTTGGAACCTTGAAACTACCGTTTCAAAAAATGGAATATATTTAATAAATTATTTTAAATGTTAAACAGTTTGGAAGTTAATGTCTAAATCAAACGTTTAATAAAGGTGTCTTCTAGCAATATAAATGGCTGGTGAGAGGGAAAAAAAAAGAAAATTTCATGAATATATTTTGTTTCAAAGAAGTTCTACGAAAAAGTTTTTTTTTCTGTTAGTTGTGATAGTAATAAATGATAAAAAGGATTTCTTGTGAGTTCTGAAGAAAAGGTTGATAAGTATTCTTCGTTTACATCTGAAAATTTCTTCTGTCCTTGTATCGCTCTTGAATAGGCTTCTCAAGAATTAAAAAGTGGTTCAATTATATACTCAACAAAATATAATTACGTCTGTCTGAAAGTTCTGTGAGTGAAAAAACAAACGTATAAAAGGAGCCTTTATTTACATTATAAGGAATTACACAATTTTTTCTTATATTTTCTAATGCATTCGGTTTTTGAACATAATTATGGATATTTCTTCCTCGGTATTTTCTAATTCGATTTTGATTTCACGCTACAAGCTACAGTTTTTATGCAATTTAATAATATATTTTTACGCAAAAGTTTTTAAAATTTATATTGAGAGACAACTAAGAGTTCCCGCCTCTCTACTACGTAGAAGGTGAAGAAAGATTGAGATAAAACATTTACGTTTATGATGCAATACATTACGTTTGCTGCGTAATGGAAAAAATAATCTATATGACTTTTTCCCATTACAAACAAATATTATTAATTGAATGGAACTCTGATGTCGAGTTCCTTATTCAACATATACGTAGACGCCACAGGCAGTGTAAAAAGTGGTAGAAAATTTATTCATTATCTTTTCAATAATTCAATAACACTATGACTTACATATCAACTTGTTCATATTTAAAGGAAGATCAGCAAGTTGTGAAGCAAGTTGGCATTCTTAACCCCTTGGGGACGGGTGATTCAGAAAAGCATTCGTACAAAATCAGAATCAAGTTGTAATTAAATAAAAAACGGTAACTGAAATGTAGTCGTTGCTAATTTGACAGACTTACTTCGCTTTTACTTTAATTACTGTTACTTTAATCATATATACAATCAATGTTAATTCAAAGTATAACTAAATAGTTTTATTTTGAACGAAGTAATGGTGAATTAAATAAATCAAACAATTATAACTCCGCCCACAAATAAACTGCTAAAGAAATACTTTGATTACCAGTTTTATATTTTTACCCTGATTAATACGGTTTTATGCTGTCACATATTTGTGACAGTCGGCGCGAAAGGGTTAATAATCTAAAAAAATATGCCATAAGAATTTGCAAATTTTAATATCTCTTGTTAAAATTCTAAATTTTAATCGTCACCACTTTTTGCAATTTTAGTCACACCTGAAAATGCTTAGTTTTTAAAAAAAATAATAAAATCAAGTAATAAATAGTGATTTATTACAGGCTTTTAATTATGAACTAATGATCGGAATTATAATATGAACTAATGATCGGAATTAGTCCTAACAACAGATTTTAATGATTATATTCATTAGTTATTTGCACTCATTATTTTCACTAGTTAATTAGTGCAGCAGACTGTTTTTGAAGAGACAAAATCACTCATACAACCGCACATTTTTTTAATAATTTTCTTTCAAAATAAACTCGAATTCTGTCGAAATGGTTCCAATACTTTGGACAGGCGAACAACCAAAAGTTTTGTTTTCTTAATTTTGATTTTACTTTTTGCGTCTATCGCAATATCTCGAGGAATTTTCAAGCTCATCGAGAAATTTTGTACGCAGTTATAAAATTCTTTTATCCAAGCATCGATGCAAAAGGTATAATTAAATGATTATTAATAATTTATTATTATTTTTGTGAATACGTTTTAAAAATATATAAATTTTAAGATATATAAATCATTTTAAGGAATGTAATTTTATGTTTATAAAATAAATTATTCAGCTTCCTTTTACTTGAGAGATGTTAGAAAATAAATAATATTCACTGAAGTTGTTCAAAATTTTAAAACTACCGCTTCAGAAAATAAAATATAATTAATAAAGAATTTCAAATGAAGCAAATGTTAAAAATGCTTACAAATACACAAAAAAAGAAACGCAGAGTCTTCGAACACAAAACCCTAAGACGAATCACTGGGGCTCCCTGGTTTGTCAGAAATAACACCCTCTATAATGACCTCAAAATCGACAAAATAGACGAGTATCTCTTTAAACTCAATGCATCCTTTTTTAAAGGTGCCAAAAATTGTTCAACATGCGAATTCAATAAGTTATTAGACATTGATTTCATAGATAACAATAAAAATTTCAGCCCGATAACCGCTTTTTTCAAAAGCGACTGTGTTCTCTCTAAGCATTTCGGATAATCATGACTATCCCCACTGCCCTAGACAAACTGTGTTCTCTGCACCAATGAAGCCCGGCTATACCGGGGGGAGGCGAGAGAGTGCACAGGGAGTCTTCCCCCTTTTGTAAATTTGTAAATAGTGTAAATATTCTTTCTTTATCTTTATCTTCAATTTGTTCCCTTTATTATGTATCAACTTGCGATTTATTTTTATGTATGACCCAGACTTGATATTATCAATTATTGTTCATTCTGAGATATAACTTAATGTTAACGCAGCGCCTCCCTTCCCTTCCACCACATATTCTCAATTTAGATGAAAGAACAGATATCCATTCATGGATAGGTACTCTGAAAAAAACCTGATTAGTTAGTTAGTAAATGTTAAAAATATTTTATTACCTTACTCAACGTTTATTTAAGGTATCTTCCAGCTATAAATCTTGACTGGTGGATACTGAGAAAGAAAAGAGAAAAATTCATGAATATAGTCTATTTCATAGATATAGTACTTCGAAAAAGTTTATTTTTTCTTTAAGTTGTGATAGCAATTATTAATAAAATTTGCTTAATGTGAGTTCAGAAGAAAGGTTGATAAGTATTCTTCTTTCAGATCTCAACATTTTTGTTTGTTCTTGTATTGCTCTTGAACAGGCTTCTCAACAATTAAAAATTAATTCAATAATAAACACAACAATGTACAATTACAAGTCTGTCTGAAATTGACGCATATCCGTAGAGATAGGTATATCACAAAGAGAATTTAAATATTTCAACGCTTTTGAAGAAAATAGACTTCAATTTATATTTACCTCGATCAACGGATGAAAGTCATTACAAGAGATAAAAAAAAAATGCAAACGGGTTTTGTAATTTTCTTTATAAAATTCGAAATGCGTCAAAATGACGCGTGCCATAAACCTAGCGTTAAATGAGCATATAATTCTATCATCATCAGCAGCAACACCATTCTGTTGCTAAAGCAGTTGCAGAGCCATTTCTTCTTTTAATATGTTATACTATTCAGCTTCAGCTGAACATTATATTATATTGAAGCTGAAATTGACAATATATTATATTATTCAGCTTCCTTTTGCTTGACAGATGCTAAAAAAAGTAATATTCTCTGAAGTAGTTCAGAATTTTGAAACTACCGTTTCATAGATTAAAAAACTTTTAATAAACTATTTTAAATTTGTAAATAATTAGAACTCTTAGAACTCACTCTCGTTTTAATAAAGGTGTCTTCCAGCAATATAATTGGCTGGTAGATACTGAAAAAAAAGAGAAAATTTCATGAATATTGTCTGGTTCATTAAAAGACTTCGACAAATTTTTTATTTTCTGTTAGTTGTAATAGTAATTAATGATAAAAAGGATTTCTTGCGAGTTCAGAAAAAAAGCTGATAAGTGTTCTTCGTTTAAATCTGAAAATGTCTTCTGTTCTTGTATCGCTCTTGAATAGGCTTCTCAACAATAAAAAAGTGACACAATTATAAACACAACAAAATATAATNTTGTGATAGTAATTAATTATAAAAAGGATTTCTTGCGAGTTCAGACAAAAGGCTGATAAGTGTTCTTCGTTTAAATCTGAAAATGTCTTCTGTTCTTGTATCGCTCTTGAATAGGCTTCTCAACAATAAAAAAGTGACACAATTATAAACACAACAAAATATAATTACGTCGGTCTGAAAGTTCTGTGCGTGAAAAAACAAGTATTTTCAAATATACAAAAGGAGCCTTTGTTTATATTAAAAGGAATTACACAATTTTTCTTTTTATTTTCCAATTCCTTTTTAATGTAATTATGTGTGGCATTATTTATTTGCACTCGTTAATTAATACAGCACATAATATTTTTTAAAAAACAGAAATCACTCATATAACAGCACATTTTGTCAAATAATTTCTTTTTCGACAAATTCGAATTCTGTCGAAATGGCTCCAATAGTTTGGACAGGCGAGCTATCAAAAGTTTAGTTCTCTTAATTTTGATTATACTTTTTGCCTGTTTCGCAATATCTCGAGGAATTTTAAAGCTGATCCAAACATTTTGTGCACCGTTATAAAATTCTTTTACCCAAGTATCCATGCAAAAAATAGCTTTAAAAAATTATTTATAATTTTTTATTATTTTTGTGAATACGTTTTAAAAATAGTTGAATTTTAAGATACATGAATAATTAAATCATTTTAAGGAATGTAATTTTAAATATATAAATAAAATATTCAGAATCCTTTTACGTGAGAGTTGTTGAGAAATAAATAATATTCACTGAGGTTGTACAAAATTCTGAAACTACCGCTTCAGTAAATGGGATATATTTAATNGTAATGCTACCTAAATGCTGCATAATTCAAAATGTTTTTTAATTCAACTTGATGAATGGGAATGGGTATGATGAATGGGTTAGGGGCCGCTGCGCGGCCCAGGCACCCAGTTTTAGTTGAATAAAGAGAAAGAAGTTATAGTTTTGTTGATTCGTTTATGATTATGAAAGGTATCAACTAGCAATAAATTTGTCTGGTGGATACCAGGGCTAAAGAGAATAGAAGGATCATTCATTTGGCGAAACTCTCGCCGCGCCAAACTTCCGATTTTCGCCTGTGAAGTCACAGTAGCGCTAAGCTTGAACTTTTACTTCAAGTTCGGTCCAATAATGGGGCATTCCTATTTGTGACGTATTCCAAGACATTCGTTGTTTTTAAGGCTCCTATACTATCAGAGCTGACCTATCAAGCAATATTGGAGCAAACAAGTTCGCAAGTTAACGTTATTTTAGTATTCGTTATGTTATTGCAGAGATACCGACTGCTGAGGACACGCCAAAATAATTTAAAAAACGGTAAATAACTACAAAGTAACTTTTGCCACTAGTTGACAATATTTGCTTGCTTTTAAAAATGTAAATCATGATGTAAGTACTACAAAGTGGTGAATTATATAAGCCTACGCATTGTTTACAAATAGTGGTGGATTAAAATCTACTAAATAGAACTTATTAAACCAAGAATTATAATTAATAAACTACCACTTGAAAATATTTATTCGCTGTGCTTATGTTGGCTCTTTGCTCCAACAATAATTGATAAGTCGGCCTGTCTAATTCAGGGGCTCTAGTTGTTTTTTATAATGATTTTTCCCAGTTTTTTTAAGTGAATTTAAAATTATTAACGACATGCCATGCGATTGCAACTTGCAAAAATTCTGATAGAAACACACAGGGAAAAAATATAATTTTCCGCGTGTTCCGTAAAATAAATGAACAGCTATGTGAAGAATGGCTTCAACGTTGCAAACGAAATGAGCCAGTAAAATATAAAATACGCAGTAAGCATTTCGTGAAAGAAGATTATGAAGATTGATCTGAGAAATCGTTTGCTTGAATTGCCGATTAGAAAGATTTTGAAATTGCCCTGCCTCTACCAAGTGCTCTCTTATTTTAAGGGAGGATTAATTGTTCCTTCAGCAGCATGGATGGAAGTGTGTCAGGAATTTGAGAACATTTTTCAGAGTGTGCATGGGACAGAAAATCAAAAAATGTCATCAAAGAACTTATTATGGATTAGAGGGACGATATTCCGCAGTGAATAAAACAGTAATACGCTTATTTTGTTTTTCAGAACTTTTATAAGAATTCACTATCTAAATTGAAGCAGCCCTTACATCAAAAAGAAAGGCAGACGAAAAAATTAAAAAATGGATAAAGTCAAAGAAAAGAAAAACTTAAATGAAAAGTTTAAATAATTAATAGATAAAACTCTCCGAATTTCATAACGTAGTTTTTAAAGTAGTTATTCTAAATATTTATGATTTCTTTGATTCTAATCTTTTAAATTCAAACATCTATAAGCAATTGTAAAATTTATAATATTATTTTATGAACCTAAATTATTATTTTGTTACAGTAATTAGCGTTTAAGGTTGTTTTTTCCTTATGATTAAGCATAAACAAATTCCCATTAATTTTAAAATCAGGATTCAAAATTTAACCCAGCTTTACAAATTATTGTTATCAAACAATATGTAACTAAAATAGTGTCGATATATGATTAAACTTTTTTTATAGTAAAATAATAATAAAAATAAAAGTTAATAAAATTAAAAGTTAAAATTTCCAAATAAAGTATTTATAGCATCATTTACGACGACTAGTAAATTAAAGTTACCAGTATCTCGAGGCATTTTCAAGCTCATCGAAACATTTTGTACGCAGTTATGAAATTCTTTTATCCAAGTATGTATGCAAAAAATTGCTTTAAATAATTATTTATAATTTGTCAATATTTTTGTGAATACGTTTTAAAAATTTTTAAACTTTATGGTAGATAAATTATTGAAACATTTTAAGAAATGTAATTTTAAATAAAGTAAAAATTACTGCTTCCTTTTATTTGAGAGATGTCGAGAAATAAATAATATTCTCAGAAATAGTTCAAAACCTTGAAACTACCGTTTCAAAAAATGGAATATATTTAATAAATAATTTTAGATATTAAATAGTTTGGAAATTATTGTGTAAATCAAACGTTTAATAAATGTGTCTTCTAGCAATCTAAATGGCTGGTGAGAGGGAAAAAAAAAGAAAATTTCATGAATATAGTTTGTTTCACTGAAATATTTCGAAAAAGTTTTTCTTTCAGTTAGTTGTGATAGTAATTAATAATAAATGGGATTTCTTGTGAGTTCAGAAAAAAGGTTGATAAGTATTCTAATTTTAGATCTGAAAATTTCTTCTGTTCTTGTATCGCTCTTGAATAGGGTTCTCAACAATTAAAAAGTGGTTCAATTATATAATCAACAAAATATAATTACGTCTGTCTGAAAGTTCTGAGCGTGAAAATACAAATGTATAAAAGGAGCCTTTATTTGCATTATAAGGAATTACACAATTTTTTCTTATATTTTCTATATCTCTTTGAACGTAATTATGGATATTTCTCCGTCGCTGTTTTCGAATTCGATATCGGTTTCACTCTACAAGCTACAGTTCTAATGCAATTTAATAATATATTTTTACGCAAAAGTTTTTAAAATTTATATTGATAGACAACTAAGAGTTCCCACCTCTCTACTACGTAGAAAGTGAAGAAAGATGGAGATAAAAACATTTACGTTTATGATGCAATACATTACGTTTGTTGCGTAATGGAAAAAATAATCTATGTGAACTTTTCCCATTACAAACATTAATAATTCAAAGGAACTCTGATGTCCTGTTCCTTATACAACAAATACGTAGACGCCACAGGCAGTGTAAAAAGTGGTAGAAAATTTATTTATTATCTTTTAAATTATTCAATAACACTATGACTTACGTATCAACTTGTTCATATTTAAAGGAAAATCAGCAAGTTGACATTTTTAATAATCTAAAAAAAATATGCTATGAAAATTTGCAAATTTTAATATCTTTTGTTATAATTCTAAATTTTAATCGTCACCACTTTTTGCAATTTTGGTCACTCGTGGTAAACCTGATCATGCACAGTTTTTAAATAATGATTTATTACAGGCTTATAATTACGAACTAATGATCGGAATTATAATATGAACTAATGATTGGTATTAGTCCTAACAACAGATTTTAATGATTCAGGGACCGAAACTTAAATATTCATTAGTTAATTGCATTAATTATTTGCTCTAGTTAATTAATGCAGCAGACTGTTTTTGGAGAAACAAAATCACTCATATAACCACAAATGTTTTTAATAATTTTCTTTCAAATTCGAATTCTGTCGAAATGGTTCCAAAACTTTGAATAGGCGAGCGACCAAAAGTTTGATCTCTTAATTTTGATTTTACTTTTTGCGTGTTTCGCAATATCTCGAGGAATTTTCAAGCTCATCGAAACAATTTGTCCACATGTATAAAAATTTTTTATCCAAATATCTATGTAAAAACTAGCTTTACATAATTATTTTTAATTTATTATTATTTTTGTGAATAAGTCTAAAAAATATTTGAATTTTAAGATACTTAAATTGTTAAATAATTTTAAGGAATGTAATTTCAAATTTTTAAAATAAAATATTCTGCTTCCTTTCACTTGAGAGATGTTTAAAAATAAATTATATTCTCTGAGGTTGCTCAAAATTTTGAAACTACCGCTGCAGAAAATAGAATATATTTAATAAATAATTTCAAAAATGCATACGTTAACTTATATTGATTATATTATAAAGGTTTATGAAAGGTGTCTTCTAGCAAAAAATTTGGCTGGTGGATACTGAGTAAGAAAAAGCGAAAAATTCATGATTATAATCAATTTCATTGATATTTTTTGTTGATTGATTTAAGTTGTGATAGTAAATAATAATAAAAAGGACTTCTTGTGAGTTCAGAGAAAAGGTTGATAAGTATTCTTCTTTTACATCTGAAAATTTTTTCAGTTCTGGTATCGCTCTTGAACAGGTTTTTTTAACAATTAAAAAGTGATTCAAATATAAGCACAATTATTTTTAGTTGTGTCAGTCTGAAAGTTCGGTCAGCGTAGAAACACCTACCATTTTCAAACATGCAAAATGTGCCTTTACTCACGCCATAATGAATGACACATTTTTTATTATCAAATGTATTAGTTTTTTGAACGAAATTTTTGGATATTTTTGCGTCGTTGATTTCAAATCCGCAATCTATATCCCTCTACAAGAAACAGTTTTAATGCAATTTAATAATAAATATCTACCAAGGATTTTTTTAAATTTAATTTCAGTGAATGTTAAAAGCTGCCACCTCTCTGCTTCGTAGTAAGTGGTAAGATAAATGTGATAATACATTTTAGTGCATGATTTGATACGTTATGTTTGTAATGGAGAAATAACCTATATTATTTTTTCCATTACAAATATTATTATACACTTCATAGGAACCATTTAACGTAAAGTACTACTATGACTTACATTTCAAGTAGTTCATATTTAAAGGAAAATCTTTCGTTGAATTCACTTTCAATAATAAAACAAATATAAAAAACTGCTCTGCTTTCTGCAAAATTTAAATCAATTGGTAGCGAATTGAAGAGTAAAACCATCACCTCCCACATCAGAAAGCCTCCACGTGGTTTCTTATAAGTAGTCTGCTCAGATTATTTAAAAAGTTGTGCGCGTGGACCCAAATTCTATTTTAAAAGCACGTGAGAGAAATTTATCATGTATATTTGAGAATTGAATCTGTAGTGGTTGAGAAGTAAATAAAACAAACCAATTATATTAATAAATTAAGCAAATTTTTAGACATATATTTTCTACCTCTTTCTAATTTTTAATAGATTTCATATTAAATGGTTCTTTCACTAATTGGTTTACCTTCATAGTGATCAGATCGGACAACTTACAAAGAATCGTGTGGAGACGTTGGTTAAATATGGAATTAGGATAATTACACCCATTCTTTAAAAGCGTCACCACGTGATAACAAAAATAGTGCTGCATTTCTTATGATATTTTCAATAAGTCATATATTACAAAATATGAAGAAGAAAAAAAACTTTTATTTCGATATTGCTAGAAAATATTTTTTTTACAAAGCGTAACAAGTTAGAATCTCTGGTAATCTAAAAAAATATGCTTTAAAAATTTGCCCATTTTAATCTCTTTTTTTACAATTTTAATTTTTAATCAGCACCACTCTAAGCAATTTTATTCACAGCAGGCATGCCTAGATATGCATACTGTTTTAAAAAAATCAAATCGTGTAATAAATAATGATTCATTACTGGCTTATTATTAGCATTTATTGCATAAAGTGTTTCGTTTTAACTTTATATTGTTTTAATCTCGTTTTCGTATCAAGAAAATAAAAACTCTCAATAACATAGGAGCTAATGATCGGAATTAGACTTAAAAACAGATTTTAGATACAAGAGCCGAAACTTAAATTTTCTTTTTTAATTGCATTAATCAATTGCACTACTTAATTAGTGCCGGAGACAGTATTTCAAGAAACAAAATCACTCATATAACCGCTTATTTTTTTTAAATAATATTTTCCGATAATTTCGAATTCTCTCGAATTGTTCAAGCGAGCGATCGAAAGTTTAGTTCTTTTAATTTTGATTTTACTTTTTGGGTCTTTCTCAATATCTCGAGGAATTTGCAAGCTCTTCGAAACAGGTTGATCTCAGTTATAAAAATCTTTTATCCAAATATATATGCAAAAAATATCTGCGAATAATTATTTATTATCATTTTTGTGAAAACATTTTCAAAAAGTTTGAATTTTTAGGTACATAAATTATTAAAACATTTTAAGAAAGGTGATTTTAAATAAAATAAGAAATACAGTTTTTACTTGAGAGATGTTGAGAAATAAGCAATGCTCACGAAGTAGTTCAAAATTTTGAATCTACCGTTGCAGAAAATAGAATATATATAATATAATATATTATAAATTTACAACAATATCTCCGAATCTATGTGGGTTCACATGTATTTAATGGTATCTTCAAGCAATATAAGAGACAAATTCATGAATATAGTCTGTTTCATTGAAACACCTAGTAAAAGTTTTTTTCTTCTCTCAGTTGTGACAGTAATTAGTAATAAAATGAACTCCTTGTGTGTTCAAAAGAAAGGTTGATAAGTATTCTACTTTTAGATTTGAAAAGTTTTTTATTTGTTCTTGTATCGCTCTTGAATAGGCTTCTGAACAATTAAAAAGTGACTGAATTATAAACACAGCCATATATAATTACGTCTGTCTGAAAGTTCTGTGAGTGAAAAAACACGTATCGTTTTCAAATATGCAAAATTAGCCTTTATTTACATTATAGTGAATTACACAATTCTTTTTTTATATTTACTAATGCACTAGGCTTTTGAACGTAATTATGGATATTTCTTCGTCGCTGTTTTCAAATTTGATATCGGTTTCACTCTACAAGCTACAGTTTTTATGCAATTAAGTAATATATTTCTATGCAGAATTTTTTTAAAATTTAATTTGAGTGACTACTAAGAGTTCCCACCTCTCTACTACCTAGAAAGTGGTTGGAAAAAGGAGATAATACATTTACGTTTATGATGCGATATTTTTTTTGTAATAGAAAAAATAATCGATATGAATTTTTTCCTTTTCAAGCAAATTTTATTAATTCATAGGAATCATTTCTCACACTGAAGTCGTGTTCCTTGCACAGCATATGCATAGACGCCACAGGCGACTAAAATGCAAAAAAAAATATTGAAAATTTATCTACTCCTTATTCTCTTAATTATTCAATAACACTACATACATATGACTTACATTTGTACACAGTTACATCACACAGTAACATTTTGTACACAGTTACAAAATTCTTTCATCCAAGTATCTATGCAAAAAATAGCTTTAAATAATTATTTATAATTATTTTTGTGAATACGTTTTAAAAATATTTTAAGATATATAAGTTATTAAATTATTTTAAGGAATGTAATTATATATATATAAATAAAATATTCAGGTTCCTGTTAAGTGAGAGATGTTAAAAAATAAATAATATTCACTAAGGTTGTTCAAAATTTTGATACTAACGCTTCAGAAAATAGAATATATTTAATAAATAATTTTAAATTTAAGTTAAGTTAATGTAAATTGTTATTACATTTATGCTTATGAAAGGTATCTTCTAGCAATAAATTTGGGTGGTGGTTACTGGGAGAGAAAACGTGAAAAATTCGTGAATATAATCAATTTCATTGATATACTTCAAAAAAGTTTTGTTTACTTTAGGTTGTGATAGTAAATAATAATATAAAGGACTTCTTGCTAGTTCAGAAAAAAGGTTGATAAGTATTCTTCTTTTAGATCTGAAAATTTCTTCTGTTTTCGCATCGCTCTTGAACAGGGTTTTTTAACAATTAGAAAGTGATTCAAATATAAACACAACTATTTTTAGTTTTGTTTGCCTGAAAGTTCTGTCCACGTAGAAACACGTACCATTTTCAAACATGCAAATGTGCAAGTTGGCTTCTCAGGAAATCTAAAAAAAAAAATTGGTTTAACAATCTGGTTGCACATTTCAATATCTTTTATTAAAATTCAAATTTTAATCAGCACCACTCTAATCAATTTTATTCACCGCAGGCATACCAAGATATGCATACTATTTAAAAAAATCAAATCGTGTAATAAATAACGATTCATTACTGGCTTATCATTAGCATTTATTGCATAAAGTGTTTAGTTTTAACTTAATATTGTTTTTTTCCCGTTTTCGTATCAAGAAAATAAAAACTCTGAATAACATATGAGCTAATGATGGGAATTAGATATAAAAACAGATTTTAATGATACAAGAGCCGAAACTTAAATTTTCTTTAATTAATTACAGTACTTAATAAGTGCTGGAGACAGTATTTTAAGAAACGAAATCACTCATATAACCTCACGATGATTTTTTTTCTCGATAAATTCGAATTCTGTCGAATTGTTCAGGCGAGCGATCAAAAGTTTAGTTCTATTAATTTTGATTTTACTTTTTGCGTCTTTCGCAATATCTCGGGGAATTTTCAAGCTCATCGAGAAATTTTGCACACAGTTATAAAATTCTTTTATCCCAGTATCTTTGCAAAAGATATAATGAAGTAATTATTTATAATTTATTATTATTTTTGTGAATACGTCTTAAAAATATATGAGTCTTAAGATAGATAAATTATTAAATCATTTTAAGGAATGTAATTTTATGTATATAAAATAAATTATTCAGCGTCCTTTTGCTTGAGAGATGTTAAAAAGTAAATAATATTCTCTGAGGTTGTTCAGAATTTTAAAACTACCGCTTCGGAAAATAAAATATATTTAATAAATTATTTTAAATTAAGCAATTGTTGATAGCAGTCTACATATACGTGAACGCTTATTTAAAGTGGATACTGAGAAAAAAAAGAAAAATTCATGAATATAGTCTATTTATTCTTTAAGTTGTGACAGTAATTGATAATATGAAGGACTTTTTGTGAGTTCAGAAGAAAGGTTTAAAATTGTCCTACCTCAACCAAGTGCTCTCTTCTCTAAGGGATGATTCAGCAGCATGGATGGAAGTGTGTCTGGAATTTGAGAACATTTTTGAAAGTGTACATGGGACAGATAATCAAAAAGTGTCATCAAAGAACTTATTATGAAATAGAGGGACGATATTCCGCAGTTAATACAGTAATACCAGAGATGCCAACTTGCTCCGGACATCTTTTTAATTTTTCAATAACACTATTACTTTCATATCAACTTGTTTATATTTAACACTAGGCTTACGGACGTTTCTTATATACCTATCTCTACGAACACGCGTCAATTTGACTCATGAACGAATACATATAACAGCACTTACAGAGAGGCCAACTTGCTCCGGACAGCAAATATATATTATAAAGTTTATCAGTTGTGATTCTTGGTTTAATAAATTCAATTTAGTAGATTTTTATCCACCACTATTTTTAAATAATTCGTAGGTTTATAAAATTCACTACTTTATAATTCTTACGTTGTGCTATACCTTTTAATAAGCAAGCAAAAATAGTCAAATATTTGCAAGATTAACATTGTAGTTATTTACCAGTTTTTCAATTATTTTGGCGTGTCCAGAGCAGTTAGCATCTCTGTAATACGCTTATTTTGTTTTTCTGAACTTTTATATGAATTCGCCCTCTAGATTGAAACAGCCCAGTTACTTCAAAAAGAAAGGCAGACGAAAAAAGTAAAAAATATATAAAGTTAAAGATAGGAAAAACTTAAATCAAAAGTTTAAATAATTAATAGTTAAAATTCTCCGAATTTCATAACGTAGATTTTAATGTAGTTATTCTATCAGGATTCTAAATTTAACCCAACTTATTGTAATCGAACAATATGTAACTAAAATAATGTCGATATATGATTCAATTTTTCTTACAGTAAAGTAATCATAAAAATAAAAGTTAATAACATAAAACTTAAAAAATAAAAGTTTAATAATAAAAGTTAAAATTTCAAAATAAAATATTTATAACATCATTTACGACAACTAGTAAATTAAAGTTACTAGTATCTCGATGAATTTTCAAGCTCATCGAAGTATTTTGTACACAGTTATGAAATTCTTTTATCCAAGTATCTATACAAAAAATAGCTTCGAATAATTATTTACAATTTAATATCATTTTTGTGAAAACATTTTCAAAAATTTTGAATTTTAAAGTTTATAAATTATTAAAACATTTTAAGAAATGTGATTTTAAATAAAATAAAAAATACAGTTTTCACTTGAGAGATGTTGAGAAATAAGCATTACTCACGAAGTAGTTCAAAATTTTGAAACTACCGTTTCAGAAAATATAATAAATTTAATAAACAACTTTAAATTTGCAACTAAATATCCCATCACACAGACTATCGAAATTTATTAAAGGTGTCTTCAAGCAATATATTTGGCTGGTAGATACTGAGAAAGAAAAGAGAGAAATTCATGAATGTAGTCTGTTTCAATGAAACACATTGAAAAAATTTTCTCCTCTTAGTTATGAAAGTAATTAATAATAAAATGAAATCCTTGTAAGTTCAGAAGAAAGGTTGATATGTATTCTTCTCTTAAATCTGAGAAGTTTTTTTTATATTTTGTTCTTGTATCGCTCTTGAATAGGCTTCTGAACAATTAAAAAGTGACTGAATTATAAACATAGCCATATATAACTACGTCTGTCTGAAAGTTCTGTGAGTGAAAAAACACGTATCGTTTTCAAATATGCAAAATTAGCCTCTATTTACATTATAATGAGTTACGCAATTCTTTTTTTATATTCATAAGGTTTTTGAACGTTATTATGGATATTTCTTCGTCGCTGTTTTCAAATTCCATATCGGTTTCACTCTACAAATTACAGTTTTTATGCAATTTAATAATATTTATATATAGATTTTTTTTAAAATTTAATTTGAGTGACGACTGAGAGTTCCCACCTCTCTACTACGTAGAAAATGGTTGGAAGTAGAGTCCCTGAATTAGACAAGCCGACTTATCATTTATTGTTGGAGCAAAGAGCTAACATGAGAAAAGCGAATAAATATTTTCAAGTGGTAGTTTATTAATTGTAATTCTTGGTTTAATAAGTTCGATTTAGTAGATTTTAATCTATCACTATTTCTAAACAATGCGTAGGCTTATATAATTCACCACTTTATAGTACTTATAACATGCTTTAGATTTTTAAAAGCAAGCAAATATTGTCAACTATTTGCATACCTGCAAACTTTTAATCCTTTGAAGGGTGATTTTCCCCAGTGGTAGTAAAATGGAATTTAAATTACAATTTTAGGCAGAACCATGCGCTATATTTTGGACAAGCTCATACCAATACTTAACAGTACGAAACAGTATTACATATTAATATATATGCTTTATTTTTTTTTAAAATAGTGGTGAATTAAAAAAATTATAAATTAAGTTTATAATTGCAAGGAATATATAGAAATCATACATTTTACTACCACTTTAAGTATAGAAATAAAATTTTACGCCAAATGCGTAAAAGTTGGCAGGCAAGTATTTGCAAAATTTACTTTGCAGTTATTTACCGTTTTTCAAATTATTTTGGCGTTTCCGCAGCAGTTGTTATATCTGTAATAACATAACGAATACTAAAATAATGTTAACTTGCGAACTTGTTTGCTCCAATACTGTTTGATAGGTCAGCTCTGATAGTATAGGAGCCTTAGTTGGAAGAAGGAGAGAATACGTTTACGTTTGTGATGCAATGCATTGCGTTTTTTTGTCATGGAAAAAATAATCGATAAACTAATTTTTTCCAATCAATATTATTAATTTAAACAAATATTATTAATTCAAAGGAATCATCGCACTGAAGTCGTGTTCCTGACACAACATATACATAGACGCCACAGGCGACTACAATGTTAAAAGTGGTAGAAATTTTTTTTCATTATCTTTTGAATTATTCAATAACACTATGATTTTCATATCAACTTGTTCATATTTAAATGAAAATTATCGTCGCAATATCTCGAGGAATTTTCAAGCTCATCGAGAAAATGTGAACACAGTTATAAAATTCTTTTATCCAAGTATCTATGCAAAAGATATAATTAAGTAAGTATTTATAATTTACTAGGAGGCTTCGTCCCCTGCTCGCTGCCGCTCACCAACCCCCGAAACTGCTTTCACAGTTCATTTCAGATTGCTTCGCAATCCAATGCTCGCTTTGCTCGTTCATTGGATACGTTCTTAACGTCTAGTTTTTGTATACTTTTTTGAATACTGAAGTTCCGAAAACTTTTCACTGTAGAAAATTCTAAACCTGTACATTTCAATATTAATTTGAAATTGCAAACAGTTCACATATTTTTCTTAATCACACTATTCTAAATTTCAGTTGTTGAGAAAAGTAACTGTTGTAAGTTTTGTTTTAAANCAAATTTTCAAAATTAGCCTCTATTCACAGTATAATGAATTACACAATTCTTTTTTTATATTTTCTAATGCAATAGGCTTTTGAACGTAATTATGGATATTCCTTCGTCGCTGTTTTCAACTTCGATATCGGTTTCACTTTACAAGCTACACTTTTTATGCAATTTAATAATATATTTCTATGCAGAATTTTTTTAAAATTTAATTTGAGTGACTACTATGAGTTCCCACCTCTCTACTACCTAGAAAGTGGTAGGAAGAAGGAGATAATAAATTTACTATCTTAATTTTTTCCATTACAAACAAATAGGAATCATTTATCAAACTGAAGTCGTGTTCCTTACACAACATATGCATATACGCCTCAGGTGGCAAAAAAGCAAAAAAAGGTTGAAAATTTATTTATTCATTATTCTTTTAATTTTTCAATAACATTACTTACATATCATTTACAGATATTCATATTAAAATATGCTGTTAAAATTTGCAAATTTTTTTTGTAAAATCTTTTATTAAAACTTTAAATTTTAATCGTCAACACTTTTCGCAATTTTAGTCACCCGCGTCAAACCTGGATATGCATAGTTTTTTTAAAAAAAAAATCAAATCAATTAATAAATATCGATTTTTTACAAGCCCTTAATTAGCATTAATTGCGTAAAGTGATTAGTTTTAACTTTATCTTGTTTATATCTCGCTTTCGCTGCAAAAAAATAAAAACTCTGAGTAGCATATGAACTAATGATTGGTATTAGTCCTAAGAACAGATTTTAATAATTCAATGACCGAAACTTAAGTATTCAATTGTCAATTGCATTAATTCTTTGCATTCGTTAATTCGTACAGCAGATAGTATTTTAAAAAACAAAAATCACTCATATAACCGCACATAATTTTAATATTTTTTTTTGAAATAGTTACATTAGTTTGTTCAGGCGGACGACCAAAAGTTTAGTTCTCTTAATTTTGATTTACTTTTTGCCTGCTTCGCTATATCTCGAAGAATTTTAAAGCTTATCGAAACATTTAGTACACAGTTATAGAATTCTTTTATCCAAGTATCTATGCAAAAAATAGCTTTAAACAATTATTTATAGTTTATTATTATTTTTGTGAATACGTTTTAAAAAATTTTTAATTTTAAGCTATATAAATTATTAAATCATTTTAAGGAATGTAATTTTAAATATATAAATAAAATATTCAGCTTCCTTTTACTTGAGAGATGTTGAAAAATAAATAATATTCACTGAGGTTGTACAAAACTTCGAAACTACCGCTTCAGAAAATAGAAAATATTTAATAAACGATTTCAAATTAACTTATTTTATCACTAGTTATAGTTGTAAAGCCTTTCGTATATAACAGGTATCTACTACCAATTAATTAGGCTGGTGGATACTGAGAAAGAAAAAGAGAAAAATTCATGAATATAATCAATTTCATTGATGTACTTCGAAAAAGTTTTTTCTCTTTTTATGTTGTGATAGTAATTAGCAATATAAAGGACTACTTGCGAGTTCAGAAAAAAGGTTGATAAGTATTCTTCTTTTAGATCTGAAAATTTCTTGTGTCGCTCTTGAACAATCTTCTCAGCAATAAAAAAGTAGTTCAATAATATATAATTACACGTCTGTCTGAAAGTTCTGTACGTGAAGAAACACGTTTCATTTTCAAACATGCAAAAGAAGTCTTTATTCACTTTATGATGAATTACACTTTTTTTAAAAAATATTTTCTAATGCAATTAGTTTTTGAGCGTAATTATGGATATTTCCTCTTCGTTGTTTTCAAATTCGATATCGATTTCACTCTATTAGCAACAGTTTTTATTCAATTTAACAATATATTTCTATGCAGAATTTTTTCAAAATTTAATTTGAGTGACCACTCAAATTGACGTATATCCGTAGAGATAGGTATACCGCAAAGAGAATTTCAATATTTCAACGTTTTGAAGAAAATAGACATCAATATATATTTACCTCGATCAATTGTTAAAAAACATTACAAGAGATAAATTAAAAATGTAAACGGATTTTGTAATTTTCCTTATAAAATTCCCACCTCTCTACTACGTAGAAAGTGGTTGGAAGAAGGAGATAGTTTTATTTAAAGATGCGATTACGTTACTTTTGTTTGTAATGGATAATATAATCGATATGAATTTTTTCTATTACAAACCAATACTATTCTTTCTCAGGAACCATTTACCACACAGAAGTTGTGTTCCTTACGCAAGATATCCAGAGGCAACACAAATGTAAAAAGTGGTAGAAATTTTATTTATTTATAATCTCTTTAATTATTCAATAACACTATGACTTACATATCAACTTGTTCATACTTAACACTAGGCTTACGGATGTTTCTTACATACCTATCTCTACGAACACGCGTCAATTTGACGCATGAACGAATACATATAACAGCACTTACACAGAGGCCAACTTGCTCCGGACAGCAAATATATATTTTAAAGTTTATCAGTTGTGATTCTTGGTTTAATAAATTCAATTTTGTAGATTTTTATTCACCACTACTTCTAAATAATTCATAGGCTTACATTATTCTCCACTTAATATTTCAAAATTTGCTTGGTAATTATTTACAGTTTTTTAATTATATTGGCTTGCCCGGAGCAGTTGGCATTATCTTCTATAAGAAAAAAGATGAGATATATATTTAGGAAATATTCTAGTATTTTATTTTTCAATACTCAACTAAGCAACTGAAACCTTCAAAATCATCCATTGACATTCTGCGTTTGTTCTTTCTATTTTTGCTTATTGGCAACAGTTATTTATCGCTTGTTTCATTTGAGATAACGATATCGGATAACGGATCGAAGCATTGTTTGCACATTCCTATTTATTATTGATGTGATGCTTGCATGTTTACTCAAAATTTTGTCTAATTTAGGATCGCGTCAAATTGACGTATATCCGTAGAGATAGGTATACCGCAAAGAGAATTTCAATATTTCAACGTTTTGAAGAAAATAGACATCAATATATATTTACCTCGATCAATTGTTAAAAAACATTACAAGAGATAAATTAAAAATGTAAACGGATTTTGTAATTTTCCTTATAAAATTCGAAATGTGTCAAAATGAAGCGTCCCGTAAACCTAGTGTTAATGACCGACCAATCTACTTAGTTCAATGGGAAAATAATTTAAAAAAAAGTTCTTCACGCCAGAATTAAACTATACATACACCTATAACCAAAAGAACAAAATAGCATTCGCTCAGAATTATATACCACAAAGCAACTTAGTAGAATGATATATTTCATTGGCAGAGGCAGACACTTAACACTTCAGTGGGCCATTTATTTCTAGTAAAGGTAAATTAAAGAATTTTTGGAATTGAAATCCATGTAAGAACAGTATTTGATATTAGAAAAGAAAAACTCATTTACCTTAAAAGAATTGTAATTTTAATGCCATAATTTTTTTTTTTTTTTGTGGTAAGTATATTTTCCTTGACCAATTAGGATCGTATTGACTTTTATTTTTCTTTATTTAAAAAATAAATTTTATAATTTTCATATGTCTTCTTATACTATAAATGGTTACGAATTTTATTCAAACGCACTTCAAGAAAGCTGAAGTTATTAACAAATGGAAACCTAAATTAAAAGTGGTAAAAAAATTAACATGGACTTTAAAAATTTGTGCAACGGCTTTAGATAGGGTTAAGATAGGGTTCTCATGTCAGACACTGATTAAGCTTTTGATCCTGTTTGGCATGAAGGACTTTTTTACAAATTCATCCAATTTCCCCCTAAGTGAAGTCCTTGAATTCCCATGCAAAAACAAACAACAGCAGAATGATCTAAACAAAAATCGACAACACTTTTTTCGTACACTGTTTATAAAAACATTTATAATATTTTTATTATATCATTTAATTTAAATGGGATGGGGGACATCAGTGACAATTTAGGCATAGACCCTCAAAGTAAGCTGCCAGATACAATGTTTGTGATCTAGACATTTTAATGCTTTCGAAATGTTTAATTGGAAGGATTTGCTAGATTTTTTTTAAAGCAAAATCAACTGAAGTGAAGGACATAAATTTCGCATTTTCTGAAGAATATCAGCCTCATTGACTGCAGCAATACAGCTTCTCTTTACGTGACACATGTGGACACATAAATAACATTTATCATGAAATATTTTAGATTTTAAGAACTACCGTTCGAGAAAATAAATGATTCTTTATAATTGATTTTAAACATAAAAAAGTTACGATTTTTTTATTTAAGTTTACTTGTATTAAAAGAATCCGATAGAAATATATTTGGCTGGTGTGGATTAAGATCAAAATTTAATTTTTTTCCGACAAATTCGAATTTTGTCGAAATGGTTAAAATATATATAAATAATAATGGTTTGGCGATATGGTCAAGCGAGTGATCAAAAGTTTAGTTCTCTTAATTTTGATTTTACTTTATGCGTGTTTCGCAATATCTCGAGGAATTTTCAAGCTCACCGAAACATGTTGTACACAGTTATAAAATTCTTTTATCGAAGTATTTATGCGGAAAAAAAATAGCTTTAAATAATTATTTATAATTTATCATTATTTTTGTGAAAACGTTTTATAAATTTTTGAATTTAAAGGTATATAAATTATTAAATCATTTTAAGAAATGTAATTTTAAATAAAATAAAAAATACAGCTTCCTTTTACTTGAGAGATGTTGAGAAATAAATAATACTCACAGAAGTAGTTCAAAAACTTGGACCTACCGTTTCAGAACATAGAATATATTTAATAAATAATTTTAAATTTATATTGAATTGTAGGTGAATCACTTTATTCAACTTTTGATAAAGGTGTCTTCCAGCATTATAATTGGCTGGTAGTTACTGAGAAAAAAAAAGTGAAAAATTCATAAATATAGTCTGTTTCATTGAAATACTTTGAAAAAGTTTTCTTTCTCTGTTAGTTGTGATAGTAATTGATAATTTAAGGAATTTCTTCCGAGTTCAGAAAAAAAGGTGACAAGTGTTCAACTTTTAGATCTGAAAATTACTTCTGTTCCTGTATCACTCTTGAATAGGCTTCTCAACAATTAAAAAGTGGTTCAATTATAAACGCAACAAAATATAATTACGTCAGTCTGAAAAATCGGTGGGTGGAAAAACTTGAGTTTTCAAATATGCGAAATAAGCTTTTATTTACATTAAAATAAATGACAAAATTTTTTCTTATATTTTCTAATGCATTAGGTTTTTGAACGTAATTATGGATATTTCTTGGTCGGTGTTTTCAAATTCGATATCGGTTTCACACTACAAACTACAGTTTTTATGCAATTTAATAATATATTTCTATGCACAATTTTTTTAAAAATATGTATTGGAAAAAATAATCGATATTAATTTTTTCCATTACAAACAAATATTATTAATTAATAGGAACCAATTATCGCACTGAAGTCGTGTTCCTTACACAACATGTGCATAGTCGCCACAGGCGACTAATTGTAAGAAATGGTAGAAAATTTATTTCTTTATTATCTTTTTAATTATTTTATAAACACTATGACTGGCATATCAACTTGTTCATATTTAAAGGAAAATCACTTTCGGAATCCACTTTCATTAGTAAACTTGAAAAACAATTGCTCCGCTTTCTGTCAAATTCTAATAAATTGTTTGCGATTTGAAGAGGGAATTATGTGAAATTAGAATAATTGCGATCACTCTTGAACAAGATTACCACGTGACAACAATAATAATGTTGTCATACCTGCCAACATTCTCTCCTTTCGAGAATGGATTTTCCAAGTGGTAGTAGAACAATTACCGATAAACAATCTTCTTCAAAAATATATTTATATTTTAATCAGGTTGAAATTCGCTATTGCAAGAACTAATATGCTTTTAAATATTTGTTGTAATTATTTATATGTAGTGGAGGTGAAACTGATTTAAAATTATTATTATAATTCAAAAAGTTTAGTGAAATAGCATGAATTTCGCTACCACTTTAAATATAAAAATAAAATCTTCCGAAAAAACCAGAAGAATTCGCAGCTATATGTTGTATTTCTTGTAATATTTTAAATATTTTAGATTGCAAAAAATGAAGGAGAAAGCTTAGCTAAAAATAACTTTAATTTCGATATTACTAGAATTTTTTTTCTTTCTTTTTTTTTAAAACAAACCGAAGCAAGTTGGCATTCTTAATAATCTAAAAAAATATGCTATAAAAATTTGTACATTTTAATATCTTTATTTAAAATTCTAAATTTTAATCAGTACCACTGTTAGTAATTCTATTCACCGCAGGCATACCTAGATATGCATAGTTTTTTTTTAAAAAAAAATCAAATCAAGTAATAAATAATGATTTATTACAGACTTATAATTAACATTCATTGCTTCAAGTGATTAGTTTTAACTTTATCTTGATTGTATCTCGGTTTCGTTGCAATAAAATTAAAACTCTGAATTAGCATATGAACTAATGATCGGAATTACTTTCAAGAACAGATTTTAATGATTCAAGGACTGAAATTTAAATATTCATTACTTAATTGCATTAATTATTTGCACTAGTTAATTAGTGCAGCAGACAGTATCCTGAAAAACAAAACCAACAAAATATTACAGCAAATTTTTTTTTAAGAAAATTTTCAGACAAATTCGAATTTTGTCGAAATGGTTCCAATAGTTTGGACAGGCGAGCGATCAAGAGTTTAGTTCTCTTAATTTTGAATCTACTTTATGCGTGTTTCCCAATATTTCGAGAAATTTTCAAGTTTATCGATTAAATATATAAATAAAATATTCAGGTTCCTTTTACGTTTGAGATGTTGAAAAATAAATAATGTTCACTGAGGTTGTTCAAAATTTTGAATCTACCGCTTCAGAAAATGGAATATATTTAATAAATAATTTTAAATTTAAGCTGAGGTATAAATTTTATGTGATTAAGTTTTGTTCATGAAAGATATTTACTAGCTATAAATTTGGCTGGTGGATACCAGGGCTAAAGAGAATAGAAGGTTTATTCATTTGGAGAAACTATCGCTGCGCCAAACTTCCGATTTTCGTCTGTGAAGTCACAGTGGCGCGAAGCTTGAACTTTTAGTTCAAGTTCGGTCTAATAATAAGTCATTCCTATTTGTGACATATTACAAGACATTCGTTGTTTTTAATAATGATTGTTCTCAGTTTTTTTTTAAGTGAATTAAAAATTATTTACGAAATGCCATGCGATTGCAACTTGCAAAATTTCTGATAGAAACACACGAGGAAAAAATACAATTTTCCGCGTGTTCCCTAAAGTAAATGAACAGTTATGTGAAGAATGGCTTCAACGTTGCAAACGAAATGTGCCAGTAAATATAAAATATGCAGTAAGCATTTCTTGAAAAAAGATTATGAAGATTGATCTGAGAAATTGTTTGCTTGAATTGCTGATTAGAATGATTTTAAAATTGCCCTGCCTCTACCAAGTGCTCTCTTATCTAAGGGAGGATTAATTATTCCTTCAGCAGCATGGATGGAAGTGTGTCAGGAATTTGAGAACATTTTTCAAAGTGTGCCTGGGACAGAAAACTAAAGAGTGTCATCAAAGAACTTATTATGAAATAGAGGGACGATATTCCGCAGTGAATAAAACAGTAATTCGCTTATTTTGTCTTTCAGAACTTTTATAAGAATTCGCCATCTAAATTGAAACAGCCCAGTAACTTTAAAAAGAAAGGCAGACGAGAAAATTAAAAAATGGATAAATTCGAAGAAAAGAAAAAGTTAAATGAAAAGTTTAAATAATTAATAGTTTCTATTCTCCGAATTTCATAACGTACTTTTTAATGTAATTATTCTAAATATTTATGATTTTTTTTTAATTGTATTCTTTCAAATTTAAACATCTATAAGTAATGGTAAAATTTCTAATGTTATAATATGAACCTAAATTATTATTTTGCTATAGTAATTAGCGTTTATGACTGTAATGATTCAAGGACTGAACTTAAATATTCATTAAGTAATATCATTAATTATTGGCACTAGTTAATTAATGCAGCAGACTGTTTTTAAAGAAACAAAATCATTCATATAACCTCACATTTTTTAAATAATTTTCTTTCATAATAAATTCGTATTCTGTCGAAATAGTTCCAATAGTTTGGAAAGGCGAACGACCAAAAGTTTAGTTCTCTTAATTTTGATTTTACTTTTTGCGTCTTTCGCTATAGTTCGAGAAATTTCCAAGCACATCGAAACATTTTGTGCACCGTTATTAAATTCTGTTATGCAAGTATCTATGCAAAAAATAGCTTTAATTATAATTTATTATTAATTTTGTGAATGCGTTTTAAAAATATTTGAATTTTAAAGTATATAAATTATTAAATTATTTTGAGGAATGTAATTTTATGTATATAAAATAAAGTGTTCAGCTTCCTTTTACTTGAGAGATTTTGAAAAATAAATAATATTCATTGAGGTTGTACAAAATTTTGAAACTACCGCTTCAGGAAATAGAATATATTTAATAAATTATTTTAACTTCGTTAATGTGTTAGTCTCTTCTATGATGTTTGTAAAAAGTATCTTCTAGCAATAAATTTGGCTGGTTTATACTGAGAAAGAAGAAGAGAAAAGTTCATGAATATAATCAATTTCAAATTTTTCGAAATTTTTTTCTCGGAATTTCTTCGAAATTTTTTTTTTCTCTTTAAGTTGTGATAGTAAATAATAATAAAATGGACTTCTTGTGAGTTCAGAAAAAATTTTGATAAGTATTCTCCTCGTAAATCTGAAAATTACTTCTGCTCTCGCGCAGGTTTGAACAGGCTCTTGAACAGGTTTTTTAAACAATTAAAAAGTGGTTCAAATATAAACACAACTATTTTTTGTTTGGTCTGTCTGAAAGTTCTATCCACGTAGAAACACGTACCATTTGTCAAACATGCAAAATGTGCCTTTACTCACGGCATAATGAATTACACAATTTTTATTATGTAATGTATTAGTTTTCTGAACGAAATTTTTGGATATTATTGCGTCGTTGATTTCAAATCTGCAATCTGTATCACTCTATAAGCAACAGTTTTAAGGCAATTTATAATTATCTACCAAGGAGTTTTTAAAATTTATTTTGAGTGAATATTACAAGCTACCACCACTCTGCTTCCTAGTATGTGGTAAGATAAATGTGATTGCACATTTCAGTGCATGATGCGATACGTTATGTTTGTAATAGAGAAATAAGCTATATTATTTTTTCCATTACAAGTATTATTATACAACTCATGGGAAACTTTTATTGTAAAGTCGTGTTCCTTACGCAAGATATGCAGGTGATTACATTAAACAAAAAATGTAAAAAGTGATAGAAATCTTATTCATTTTTATTATTTATTACTAGAGCCCGGATTTTGATGACCTAAAAAATCTCAATTAATGCCCTTAAAAAGTGCAAAAAATGCCCTTAAAATGCGAAAATTGCGCTAAAAATGCCTTATGACATGACTTAAATAGAATAAAAATATTGAACTAAAACAATGTTTTACTCTTCAAAATTATTATGAGTCGTTTCAAAAATATACAGTGCAATACTTGTTCTACTTTCATTAAAGTTCGACAAATATGTTTTATATCCAAAAATAACAAAAAAAGGAAAATATATTGACTCCAAAACATTTTCATTTTGTATAGAAACTTAAATGAATATAACAACTTCCATCTCATAATATTACTAAATAACAGAATTACAGTGGATTATTAAATTTTTTTTTAATATTTTGAAATGAAACGAGCGTCTCTTGTCTGAAAGCAAATTTTTATACCAGGAGAAGCTTCTTTCAACGTCTACTGATGTTATTGGTGCGTACTTGAAATGGACGGTCACACTTACTGACAATTCTTCTTCAATTTGAAAAGATGTTGCTTCACCTGTTAATATCCTAGAAATTTTCTTCATTGTTTGGAAGTCAGTGTAATAATAAAAAATTATAAAAAATAATGAAAATTAGAAAAATTTAACAAAAAATGTAAAAAATGCTTTAAAATTCAAAATACGCCCCAAAATTTTAAAAAAATGCCCTATAAATCTCAAAAAAATGCTCTAAAGGACAAAGAATGTCCAAAAATTCAAAAAATGCAAAAAAATGCAAATGTCATCAAAATCCGGGCCTTATTTATTACAAATTTTTTTTTCAATACTACTATGACTTACATTTCAAGTTGTTTATATATAAAGGAAGATCTTCCGCGGAATTCACTTTCAATAGTAAACCAAATATAAAAACTGCTCTGCTTTCTGCAAAACTTGAATAAATTGATGGCGAATTGAAGAGTAAAACCATTACCCTTAACATCAGAAAGCCTCCACACGGTTTCTTATAAGTAGTCTGCGCAGATTATTTAAAAAGTGAACCACTTGTGCGCGTGGATCCAAATTCTATTTTGAAAGCATTTGAGGGAAATTTATCATATATAATACAGATTTGAATCTGTAGTGGTTGACTAATAAATAAAACAAACCAATTATATTAATAAAATAAACATATTTTTAGACATATATTCTCTTCCTCTTTCTCATTTTTAATAGATTTCATATTATATGGTTTTTTCACTGATTGGTTTACTTACATGGAGGTCAAATAGGACTACAGGGATGCCAACTGCTCCGGACATGCCAAAATACTTAAAATACTGGTAAATAACTACAAGGTAAATTTTACAAATATTTGACTATTTCTGCTTGCTTTTTAAAAGGTATAGCATGACATAAGTACTATAAAGTGGTGAATTGTATAAGCCTACGATTTATTTGTTAAGAGTGGTGGATAAAAATCTACTAAATTGAATTTATTAAACCAAAAATCGCAATTGATAAACTACCACTTTAAAATATATATTTGCTGTCCGGAGAAAGTTGGCATCTCTGGGACTACCTACAAAAAACCGTGTGGAGGCGTTGGTGTAAAATTTATGGAATTGAGATAATTACACCGATTCATTAAAATGATAATAATAATGTGATAATAACAATGCTGCATTTCTTATGATATTTTCAATAAGTTATATATTACAAAATATGAAGAGGAAAAAAAACCAAACTAGAAAGGACTGTTAGTTCGATATTGACAAAAAATATTTTTTTTTTTTCAAAATGAGACAAGTTGGCATCTCTAGTAATCTAAAAAAAATATGCTATAAAAATTTGTACATTTTAATCTCTTTTATTATAATTCTAAATTCTAATCAGCACCACTCTTAGGAATTTTATTCACCGCTGGCATACCTAAATATGTATACTATTTAAAAAAAATCAAATCTTTTAACAAATAATGATTCATTATTTGCTTATAATTAGTACTTATAGCATAAAGTGTTTAGTTTTAACTTTATATTGTTTTTATCTCGTACTCGTATCAAGAAAATAAAAAGTCTCTGTATAATATATGAGCTAATGATCGGAATTAGACTTANATTTGAGAAAACTTAAGTTGACAACCATGATAGTAACGCATATTGATATATGTGCTTAATTTTTGTAAGAATAGTGGTGAACTAAATCTTCTGAAAATTAAGTTTATAAAAGAAAAAATGGTATATACTTAATACCACTTTAAATATGAAAATAAAATCTTCCGGAAGAGTTGGCAGGTATGAAAACGTCTGTTTGAAAGTTCTGTGAATGAAAAAAAAAACATATCGTTTTGTAATATGCAAAATAAACCTTTACATACGTTGTAACGAGTTACACAATTCTTATTTTTACATATATATTTTCTAATGCACTTGACTTTTGTACGTAATTTAGGATATTCCTTCGTCGCTGTTTTCAAATTTGATATCGGTTTCATAAAAAAATACAGGTTTTACTTGAGAGAAATAAGCAATATTCACGAAGCAGTTCAAAAGTTTGAAACAACCGTTTCAGAAAATAGAATATATTTAATAAATGATTTTAAATTTGCAATAATTTATCCTAAATTTAAGCTATCCGACATTTATTAAAGGTGTCACCAGGCAATATGATTGGCTGGTAGATACTAAGAAAGAAATAGAGAAATTCATGAATGTAGACTGTATCATTGATACACATAGAAAAAGGTTTTTTTTTCTAGTGTTAGTTGTGATAATAATTATTAATAAAATGGACTTATTGTGAGTTCAGAAGAAAGGTTGATAAGTATCCTTCTTGAAGATCTGAAAAGTATTTTTTTCTTGTATCGTTCTTGAAAAAGGCTTCTCAACAATTAAAAAGTGACTCAATTATAAACACAGCAATATATAATTACGTCTGTCTGAAACTTCTGTGAGTGAAAAAACATTCAAAATTAGCCCTTATTTACATTAAAATGAATTACACAATTCTTTTCTTATATTTTCTAATGCATTAGGCTTTTGAACATAATTATGGATATTTCTTCGCCGCTGTTTAAAAATTCGATATCGGTTTCACTCTAAAAGCTACACTTTTTATGCAATTTAATAATATATTTCTGTGCAAAATTTTTTTAAAAATTTATTTGAGTGACTATTAAGAGTTCCCACATCTCTACTACCTAGAAAGTGGTTGGAAGAAGGAGATAATAATACATTTACGTTTATGATGCGATACATTACGTTTGATTGTAATGGAAAAGATAATCGATATTAATTTTTTCCATTACAAACAAATATTATTAATTCATAGGAATCATTTATCAAACTGAAGTCGTTGTCCTTACACAACATATGCATATACGCCTCAGGTGGCAAAAACGCAAAAAATGGTAGAAAATTTATTTATTCGTTATTCTTTTAATTATTCAATAACACTACTTACATATGACTTACAGATGCTCATATTAAAATATGCTGTTAAAATTTTTCAATTTTTTTTGCAAAATCGTTTGTTGAAACTCTAAATTTTAAACGTCAACACTTTTCGTAATTTTATTCACCCGTGGCAAACCTGGATATGCACAGTTTTTGTTTGAAAAAATCAAATCAAGTAATAAATAATGATTTATTATAAGCCTATTATTAGCATTAATTGCGCAAATTTTTAGTTTTAACTTTATCTTGCTTTCATCTCGCTATCGCTGCAAAAAAATAAAAACTCTGAGTAGCATATGAACTAATGATCGGTAATAGTCCTAAGAACAGATTTTAATGATTCATGGACCGAATCTTAAATATTCATTGGTCAATGACATTCATTATTTACACTCGTTAATTAGTACCGCACATAGTATTTATTAAAACAAAAACCACTCATATAACAGCACATTTTATTAAATAATTTCATTTCTGACAAATTTGAATTCTGTCGAAATGGTTCCAATAGTTAGGACTTTCGAGCTATCAAAAGTTTAGTTCTCTTAATTTTGATTATACTTTTTGCCTGTTTCGCAATATCTCGAGGAATTTTCTAGCTGATCGAAACATTTTGTGCACCGTTACAAAATTCTTTTACCCAAGTATCTAAGCAAAAAATAGCTTTAAACAATTATTTATAATTTATTATTATTTTTGTGAATACGTTTCCAAAATATTTGAATTTTAGGATATATAAATTATTTAATCATTTTAAGAAATGCAATTTCAAATATATAAATAAAATATTCAGCTTCCTTTTACTTGAGAGATGTTAAAAAATAAATAAGATTCACTGAGGTTGTTCAAAATTTTGATACTACCGCTTCAGAAAATAGAATATATTTAATAAATAATTTTAAATTTAAATTAAGTTATTGAATTTTGATAATTTGTATGTGATTATGAAAGGTACCTTTCAGCTATAAATTTGGCTGGTGGTTACCAGGGCTAAAGAGAATAGAAGGTCCATTCATTTGGAGAAACTCTCGCCACGCCAAACTTCCGATTTCCGCCTGTGAAGTCACAGTGGCGCGAAGCTTGAACTATTACTTCAAGTTCGATCTAATAATGGGGCATTCCTATTTGTGACATATTCCGAGACATTCGTTGTTTTTTATAATGATTTTTCCAAGTTTTTTTTAAGTGAATTTAAAATTATTAACGAAATGCCATGCTATTGCAACTTGCAAAAATTCTGATAAAAACACACAGGGAAAACATATAATTTTCCGCGTGTTCCCTAAAGTAAATGAACAATTATGTGAAGAATGGCTTCAACGTTGCAAACGAAATGAGCTTGTAAATATAAAATATGCAGTAAGCATTTCTTGAAAGAAGATTATGAAGATTGATGCGAGAAATCGTTTGCTTGAATTACCGATTTAGAATGATTTTAAAATTGTCCCACCTCTACCATGTGCTCTCTCATCTCAGGGAGGATTAATTGTTCCGTCAGCAGTATGAATGGAAGTGAGTCAGGAATTTGAGAACATTTTTGAAAGTGTGTATGGGACAGAAATATCAAAAAGTGTCATCAAAGAACTTATGAATGAATTAGAGGGACGATATTCCGCAATGAATAAAACAGTAATACGCTTATTTTGTCTTTCGGAACTTTTATAAGAATTCGCCATCTAAATTGAAACAGCCCAGTTACTTCTAAAAGAAAGGCAGACGAAAAAATTAAAAAATGCATAAAGTTGAAGAAAAGAAAAACTTAAATGAAAAGTTTAAATAATTGATAGTTAAGATTCTCCGAATTTCATAACGTAGTGTTCAATGTAGTTATTCTAAATATTTTTGCTTATTTTAATTATTTTCTTTTAAATTCATACATCTATAAGCAATTGTAAAATTTCTAATATTATTATATGAACCTAAATTATTATTTTGTTTCACTAATTGGCGTTTAAGGTTGTTGTTTCCTTATGATTAAGCATAAACAAGTTGCCATTAAAGGTATATGTTAAAATCCGGATTCTAAATTTAGCCCAACTTTACAGATTATTGTTATCGAACAATATGTAACTAAAATAGTGCCGATATATGCATTAAACTTTTTTTACAGTAAAATAATAGTAAAAATAAAAATTAAAGAATGAAAGTTTAATAATAAAACTTAAGACTGTAAATTTTAAAATAAAGTATTTATTGCATCATTNTTTTATCGATTACCACTTTTCAATGAAAGACAGAGCATAATCACCTGTTCTCGGCTGGCAGTGAACGTGTTAAGGAATGTAATTTTAAATATATAAATAAAATATTCAGGTTCCTTTTACGTGAGAGATGTTGAAAAATAAATAAGATTCACTGAGGTTGTTCAAAATTTTGATACTACCGCTTCAGAAAATAGAATAGATTTAAATAATTTCAAATTTAAATTAAGTTATTGAATTTTGATGATTTGTATGTGATTATGAAAGGTACCTTCCAGCTATAAATTTGGCTGGTGGATACCAGGGCTAAAGAGAATAGAAGGTTCATTCATTTGGAGAAACTCTCGCCGCGCCAAACTTCCGATTTTCGCCTGTGATGTCACAATGGCGCGAAGCTTGAACTTTTACTTCAAGTTCGATCTAATTATGGGGCATTCCTATTTGTGACATATTCCGAGACATTCGTTGTTTTTTATAATGATTTTTCCCAGTTTTTTTAAAGTGAATTTAAAATTATTAACGAAATGCCATGCGATTGCAACTTGCAAAAATTCTAATAGAAACACACAGGGAAAAAATATAATTTTCCCCGGGTTCCCTAAAGTAAATGAACAGTTATTTGAAGAATAGCTTCAACGTTGCAAACGAAATGAGCCAGTAAATATAAAGTATGCAAGAGTATGCAGTAAGCATTTCTTGAAAGAAGATTATGAAGATTTGATATGAGAAATCGTTTGCCTGAATTATCGATTTAGAATGATTTTAAAATTGTCCCACCTCTACCAAGTGCTCTCTCATCTCAGGGAGGATTAATTGCTCCGTCAGCAGCATGGAGGGAAGTGTGTCAGGAATTTGAGAACATTTTTCAAAGTGTTCATGGGTCAGAAAATCAAAAAGTGTCATCAAAGAACTTATTATGAATTAGAGGGACGATATTCCGCAGTGAATATAACAGTAATTCGCTTATTTTGTCTTTCAGATATTTTATAACAATTCGCCATCTAAATTGAAACAGCCCAGTTACTTCAAAAAGAAAGGCAGACTAAAAAATTAAAAAATTGATAAAGTTAAAGAAAAGAAACACTTAAATGAAAAGTTTAAATAATTAATAGTTAAAATTCTACGAATTTCACAATGTAGTTTTTAATGTAGTTATTCTAAATATTTATGATTTTTTTAATGGTATTCTTTTAAATTTAAACATCTATAAGCAATTGTAAAATTTCTAATATTATTATATGAGCCTAAATTATTATTTTGTTTCAGTAAGGTTGCGTTTAAGGTAAGCGTTTAAGGTTGTTGTTTCCTTATGATTAAGCATAAACAAGTTGCCATTAAAAGCATATGTTAAAATCCGGATTCTAAATTTAGCCCAACTTTACAGATTATTGTTATCGAACAATATGTAACTAAAATAATGCCGATATATGCATTAAACTTTTTTTACAGTAAAATAATAGTAAAAATAAAAATTAAAGAATGAAAGTTTAATAATTCAACTTAAGACTGTAAATTTTAAAATAAAGTATTTATAGCATCATTTATGACAAGTTGTAAATTATTTTATTAGTTTAAAATGGTATATAAATGAATATTTTTGCCTAGAAAATATTTTAAACTATGTTTTTTCAAAGAAAATAATGTGTTAATTTTATTGTCTGAAATGCTGTATGTGTATGTGTTAATTGATTCCTGTGTAAAGTCTGAAATCTAATATCGACTAAAAGTCGAATTAATTTTTACAGAGAGAATGATGCATTTACATTTTAAGTTGTTCATATTTAAAGGAAAATCATTCGCGGAATTCACTTTCGATAATAAACCAAAAGTAAAAACTGCTCAGCATTCTGTAAAATTCGAATAATAAATTCGTAGCGATTTGAAGAGTAAAACTTATGGAATTAGAATAATTACACCGACTCTTTAAAAGCGTCACCATGTGATAACAATAATAATGGCTGCATATCTTATGATATTTTCTATAAGTCAGATATTACAAAATACGAAAAAAAAAACAATCTAAAAATATCTTTTATTTCGATATTGCTTGAAAATAATTTTTTACAACGCGAAACATGTTGGCATCTCTGGTAATCTAAAAAAAATATGCTTTAAAAATTTGCACATTTTAATCTCTTTTTTAAAAATTTTAATTTTTGATCAGCATCACTCTTAGCAATTTTATTCCCCGCGGGCATTCCTAGATATACATACTATTTAGAAAAAATCAAATCGTGTAATAAATAATTATTCATTACTGGCTTATTATTAGCATTTATTGCATAAAGTGTTTAGTTTTAACTTTATCTTGTTTTAATCTCGTTTTCGTATCAAGAAAATAAAAACTCTGAGTTACATATGATCAGAATTAGACTTAAAAGCATATTTTAGATACAAGAGCCGAAATTTAAATTTTCTTTAATTAATTGCATTAATCAATTGCACTTCTTAATTAGTTGCGGAGACAGTATTTCAGGAAACAAAATCACTCATATAACAGCTTATTTTTTTTTAAATAATATTTTCCGATAATTTCGAATTCTCTCGAATTGTTCAAGCGAGCGATCGAAAGTATAGTTCTTTTAATTTTGATTTTACTTTTTGGGTCTTTCTCAATATCTCGAGGAATTTTCAAGGTCAACGAAACATGTTCATCACAATTATAAAAATCTATTATCCAAATATCTATGCAAAAAATATCTTTGAATAATTATTTATATTTCAATATCATTTTTGTGAAAACATTTTCAAAAATTTTGAATTTTTAGGTATATAAATTATTAAAACATTTTAAGAAATGCGATTTTAAATAAAATAAGAAATACAGTTTTTACTTGTGAGATGTTGAGAAACAAGCAATACTCACGAAGTACTTCTCGGTAAGCGCTG